>NC_049239.1:36093512-36393512 GCF_011100685.1 Canis lupus familiaris | reverse complement strand
GAGTATCAGATGTGATAAGATCACTCTTATTAGTGGAACTAGTTACAGATTTTAGGGCCAAAAGCAAGACTAATTCCTATCTACATAAGTGGATTTATGAGCAGTGAAGCTTAATATTGCTCAGGTAGAAAAATGAACCCATCTAAGGTCAGATGAAAAAAAGGAAAGAGCGTATTTGGAAAAGCCAGCTATCAACAGTCTCAAGTGCCACTATGAGAGAAGCTATGGGATATCTTATGTTTAAATTTCCATAGTTTCTCCTTAATATGTGTTTGTTTCTGAGTTCTAAAACTAGGTAATAGGGGATCCCTGGGTGGCTCGGTGGTTTGGCGCCTGCCTTTGGCCCAGGGCGCGATTCTGGGGTCCCGGGATCAAGTCCTGCGTCGGGGTCCCGGATCGAGTCCCGCGTCGGGCTCCCGGCGTGGAGCCTGCTTCTCCCTCCTCATGTGTCTCTGCCTCTCTCAATCTGTGTCTATCATGAATAAATAAATAAATCTTAAAAAAAATTTTTTTTTAAAAAGGTAATAAACAGGATCCAGTATACATTCCATTTCTTCATGAAGCATTCCCCAACCTTGCCTGCCTACACCAAATATCCTTAACTGTTTAGAGCACTTAACCATATAAAGTCTGCCCTGCCCTGGGGCCCTGGATTATAACCTCTTACTAACCTGTTTGGCTTTTGTTTAAGTCTACTATTTTATGACCACATAAGCTAATAGAGAGTAATCACATCATGATCTTAATTCTATACAACACCTAAGCCAAAACTGGAACTCAGATATTTGGTGATAATATTAATGTAAGTAAAAATTCTTGTAAAGCACAATCACTTTTGTATGACCTAAGTTTCTTCCAAATTAGCAAAATAAAGTGACAAAGTGTAATCTCTGGTACAATAAAATTAACAGGTATAGAAAGGAATCTGCTAAGAGAAACCCAGAACATTTTACCAGAAGTTTTTGGAAGAGTATGACCCAGGGTATCCTGACCTTGTTCTTGATCACAAGCAGTGGAACATAGGAAGTCAATAGTAGTGCAAACCAGTATATATGCGGTTTACTTAATTAAAGGACAAAACAAAATTCCACTGACTCTTAAAACCACCTGTGAAGTACTATTATTGATAGAAGTAGGTTCAAATATGGGACATGCTAGCTCCCATTTATCTGAAGCCTATACATTCTAATAGCCATGCAGCCATTTATATATCCTCTACATTTCATATACTTCAATGCTTGATATAAAATACACAAATCAAGGAAACCACCTCATCACTGCCTTAACCTGTCAGTTACTCAGTTTCCAGTAAAAAATTCATAATGAAATTATTACACTGAATTTTGGTAATACAGTTTAAAAGACAATTTTTAGAGGTATACTTTATATACAATAAGTGAATACATATTTCAGGTTTGACACCAGTTTTGGAAAATGTGTACACCTATGTAAACTTCTAATCCCAATCAAGATGTAGGACATTTTTATCATGCTAGAAAGTTCCCCCCTCTGCCAGTCAACCTCCTATACCTGGTACCAGGCAACTAGTGAGATCTGTTACTAGAAACGAGTTTTTACCTGTTTCTAAATTGCATATAAACAAGACTGTACTATACAGATTTTTGTGTCTGGCTTTTGTTCATTTTTTTAATGATTAATCCAGTTGCATGTATCAGTCATTCATTCCTTTTTCTTTCTAAGTAGTATGCTATCATAAATCACAATGATTGCCCATCAATCTGTTGATGGATATTTTTCTTTGCAGTTGGCTGTTAATTACTTCAGGCGTACTATAAGGCGTGATATTCTGGGATCTCCGTTGAATGTGTTGGATATTCAGTGAGCTCCGTCCACTTTGGCTTCCCTCAACCCTGTGTGAGCTCTGGGAATTGCTGAACTCCCCACTCATTCTTTGCTCAGTCTCTAGGTTTCACTATTAAGCAGGCAAAATTTAGTACTCAGCTCAAAAGCCAAACGAGCACGTGAGGAGATGGGTGATCATTTGGTAGCTGTTTTCCCAGGTAGTTTGATCCATTACGTTCCAACCACTTATACTTCCCTCTATCTCAATCTCTGTCTCTCTAACTCAGCAAAACCACTGTGCTTGAATTTTACCTCAGTACCTTCTGAAAGACCTGACTTACAGCAGAAATTGGCGCAAGTATAGGGCTTGCCTTGTCTCCCCTTTTAGGGCTCCATCCCATACTTCTGCTGCGCAATCTCTTGACAACAGTTGTTTCACATTTTTGTCCAATTTTCTAGTTCTTTATGGCAGGATGGCAAGTTCAGCCTCAGGTACGTCATCATTACCAGAAACAAATTATCTAATTTTTAAGTCTTTATTATTTTTCTTAGCATACCTCATAACAATATGAAGAGAATCCTTTTGGTAAGAACTGAAAGTTTTGATGTAAGTTAAGGGTGCCTTTGGCATCTCCACCTCGTGTCCCTTTCACTTGCATCCCATGCATGGTTTTGTTCTACCCTTTCCCTATCAAAATCTCTAGAAAAGATCTAACAAACTCAGCACACAATTATGTATAAATAAGGAAGGTTCACTATGGTATTGCTTGTATCTCAAAATTGGCAAAAGCATAAATATTCCTCAGTAGGTAGGGATTAGATAAAATATGGTTTATATAATAGTAAACAGCTGGTTAAAAAAACCTAGTAGATTTACATGAATACCACCAATGAAAAAAGTAAGTTGCAGGGCAATATGTATAAATATTTAAAAGAAATCCACAAAACCTATATATTTCAAAATTTATATTTTTATGGCCAAGTATACACTACTAAGATAAATTAAAAATATATAAATCTTCAACTTACCATGGAGTTATGTCCCAGTAAACCCATCATTAGTTGAAATTATAGTTGACTCTTGAACACAGAGGTTGGGGTGCTAACCCCTTTAGTCGAAAATTCACATATACATTCTGTCTCCCCAAAAACTTAACTATTAATAATCTGTAGACAGGAAGCCTCACTATGGACATAGTTGATTAACACAAATTTTATGTGTTATATGTATTATATACTGTATTCTTAAAATAAGCTAGAGAAAAAATGTTCAGAAAAATCTAAGGACAAAAAAATAGAATTACTGTACTATAATATAAAAAATCCACATATACATGGACCCATGCATGCAGTTCAAATCCTGTTGTTCAAGGGCCAACTGTATTGTAAGTCAAAAATGCATTTAATATACCTAACCTACCAGACATCATAGTTTATTTAGCCTAGCCCACAATAAATGTGCTTATAACACTAATGCTAGCCTGCACTTGAGCAAAATCACCTAACACAAGCCTATTTTATAATAAAATGCAGAATATCTTAAGTAATTTATTGTACACTGAAAGAAAATGAAAAACAGAATGGCTGTATGGGTTCAGGATGGTTGGTTGTAAATGGGTCACTTTACCCTCCTGATTGCACGGGTAACTGGAAGCTGTAGCTCACTTGCTACCCAGCAACACGAGAGTATATTGCATATCAGGCCAGGAAAAGGTCAAAATTCAAAATCTAAAGTACAATTTCTACTGAGTATGTATCACTTTTGGCAGTACAATAAAGTAAAAAAAAAAAATCTTAAGTCAAAACATCATAAATTAGGGGCCTTCTGTGTATACACACACACACACGTATTTATGCTTATTCTTTCAAGTGATACTTGTACTTTTTAAGAACACTGTCCATCACGATACAGGTTAGGAAGAGCTTTGTTGAATTAGAAAATTTTTTTTTTGCCTTTGGTAGTGTAGAAACAAGACCTAAACTCCAGTCTACATAGGAGGTTCTACATCTTTGTATAGTACAAGTAAATGACTGCAATTAGCGGTATTGTCACCAGATCTCTGGATAACTAAAATATTTGTCTAGCTAAGAATTCCTTTCTTTAGATAAATGTAAAGTACAACACATTTTTGTTATGGGTCCAAAATTCAGAACCTGACCTTTCTGGTATAAGGCAAGAAATAGAACAGAAATTTTCTAACTCAAAATGTAGTTATTGTCTGGGATTAACCTTTTGGTTATCACTAAATTGGAAAGTCAAGCCAGAAAAGAGAAAGAAAACCCAGAGCAATATTATATATTAATATATTAAACTGTAGTTTAAAATATAGAAAGAACTCCATTAAACTCATTTATAATAAATGTTAGCAAATTACCAAAAATGGAAACCCTAATACTGTGCCTTAGTTTATTACTTCTTATAACCAAAGCTTTAAATGGTTAGATTACTTTTCCTTTTCATACTTTTGTAAATCTGTCATGCCAACCTGAGTGAATTTGTGAAACTGAATAAGAATATATGAATATGTTTATAATGAATACCACATAGAAATTTTTACTTTGGCTCTAATCTGAATTTTCTCAGCGCCTCAGAACTAACTTTAAGGGCTAAATTTTAAGGCATTAAAAACCCTTAAATCATTCTTGTTTTTCCTCTTTACGTCAGAGGTTTACTCCCTGATGTATGATAAAAACTAATCTCAGGGCTGGACAAAAGAATCAAGCCTCTAGTTCTTAACTATACTTACTGAGGTCTAGTTAAGTGCCTCCTTTATAGTACAAGCAACAAATGTAATTGCCTCCTGGCCCGCGGGTGTCCATTTAACAAAAAGAGGCTTTGTGAACCAACCCACAGGTGTTACTTTTCTGGATTCAAGTGAAATCTGATGCAAGAGTCCACGATATCAGATAACACATTTAGTAAACTGCAATCAAACTCATTTATTTAAGCAAAAAATATCTAATTAAGAAAAACTTGCGACTGAAGAATAAGATATTTGTATGTCTGACCTTTCAAAAATTTCAAAAACCAGAAGATCCTAATAACAGGTTGATTTTTTTTTTTAAATTAACCTTTTGTTTGCCAGATATTTTATAATTTACAACCAACAAAGGTAGGGTGTGCGCCGGCCCTGCTACTACTCATGCCTCTTTAATGTTTCTAAAATGACTGTGAATGAAAAGGAAACAGTAGTTATGCAACAAAAATCATAAAGCCAAGAAGAGGGGCAAAGAATTTGGAATCCTTTTTTTGACATGATTATTTTTCCTTTTCCTGAATTATAAAGGAAAAGGAGAGGGACACACATTTTATGAAAGCAATCAAAGCCTTGTTTCTTTATGGCAAAAGCAAATGGGGGTAATATATCAGTAACACTTTAATCTTAAGAGTATTTCATTTTCCACACATATTTTAAAGATTTTGTTTTGGGCCTCATGGAATGAAAAATGTGAAATATAAAAATGCATAATTTCCCTACCCTGGAAAAAAGTCCATATGATGAATGTAAATTTCATTTTACATGTCATTCTAACAATTAATGCCCATAAAGTTGTTTATGTTATTATCTTCCAGGTAATCTTGCAGGATCAAGTCAAATTACTATACCATTCTGTGGCTAATACATAGTCTGCTTTATCATGACTTACATAACCAAAATGCAGCCATGGTAAAATGCTGTGCACACAAACTACTGGAGAGAATAATTGGAAAATGAAATAATTTATTATATAGTTCTAAAAGATCTTCATAAAACTGGTATTAGTATGATTCATGCAAAAACAAAATTAGAAAACACCATTACAGTCAATAACCGTTGGGAGTTTACTCTTCTTATAACACCAATAGAAGCTAAAAACAAAGACATATATGTCAAAAAGGGATGCACTGAATCCTCCTAGAGGCAATCAAGTAGAAGAAGTTTTGATAACATAAGGCAGAGAAAACGCTACTAGTCTTTAAAAATATGGAAATGTCAAGTGTCAGTTATGAGTATCTTTGAAAGCAAAACTCAAGGAACAGTTTCACTAACATTCTATTTTCACTGACATTCTCCTTGTCACAACTTCTTGACCACATTTGTCGAGGATATCTGCAGTCCTGAAGGTGGTACTCTCAAATGCTAGATGCATGACAAAGGGATTAACATAGGATGAGGCATGGAACACTGATTATTTCAGTGGGTGCTATTTCTGTGTGGTCCTGATTCTTTTTCTTCCCATTTAAATTAGGACCTATTACTCTCATATCTGCATCATTCATGGGGACTATTATTGTCCTTGCCTACTTAAAAATGGTGCCACCTTGGGTTTATTAGCCAATTATCACCAAAGAAGAATTTCACGGAAGTTCCAATAGGCTGCAGCTCTGGCACTATAGTTTTGGTACTAGCCACGATGTGAATTCAGTATTATTAAAAAAGTACATTAATTGTAAACAGACTGCCATATTAATTATGTAGAAAAGACTACCATATTTATTCATTTAATAGGCATTGCAAGCATTATGTTTATTAAATATCAAATATTTAGGCTCTTCCTTATGAAGCATTCACTTCTTCACAACTCTCTACCAACTAGTTAGAAGGTATATGGAAGGGGAATGTGTTGGGACTGAAGCCAACAAATATGCCTTTCCATCACAGCCATCTAATATTAATGTACCCATCCTATAGTATTTTCTCCCTAGGATAATGGATTATTTTGCTCTGAGTTTCTTTTGTTCTATTTCTAATATAATTTGCCTGTTTTATTTTTGGATGGGTACTTAAAAGAAGCATCTTATATTTTAATTTCAAGACTATCTCTAACTTCATTTTAATATAGCCTAATGTACACTCTGGTTCTCAAATCCCGAAAGATGAGCTTAACTTAATGAAACATAAGGTATTTCAGAGAGTAGTAAATTGTAGTGGTAGGTATGTAAATAATGAGTTTTCTCATGCTCTCAGAAAAAGTCTAACCAGTGTAAAATCAGTTACATACCATATCTAATATTATGTTTCCATGAAAATTTTGATTCTTGAGACTTCAGATAATTCTTCTCAAAGTCAAAACTCATCCTTATATGGATTTATTCCTATAGATGAATGAATGTAGCTCTTTTCAATTTCCTACATCTCCTATACATAGTTGCTTCATAAAGAGATTGGCTAGAAAACTGATTTAACACTTGAAATGGTACTAGATAATAAAAGATCTGGGGTAGAAAGAGTCCATACTCTAATGAAGAAATAATTACAATAAAATATGTAGATCTGTTTTTATTTGATATTACTAATGCCTTAAAAAAACAAAACAGGATTATGTTGCAGGTTTTCAGCAGTTACTTCTTCTACCTGTGTTTTATTCATCAAAACCACAACTCTCATGCACCATACCCTGGAAGTTACTTAGAATGAAATCTAGCTTTGTGAATATAAATTTCCAAGTTAGGCAAGTGGATGACATATATTTTGTTTTTTTGCAATGATGTAAGAGAATACAAAGAGAATAGCTGAAGATTTTTTAAAAATATCATTGATCCAGATCTGAGGGCTGAGCACCAGAACGTTGTTTTAACTAAGAGACTGTGAAAACAAATTATGGACATCAAGGAGGCAATAGTACAGCATCCAAATGTCATTCTGGAAAAAGCACTTGTCTTTTTTCCCACCTCTTATAAAATTTAGTGTTTCTTAGGCTTATTAGATACGCTGTATCTTCTCTCCATTTCCCAAATTAACATCTCTCCCAGAATCTCATGTACCACTTACTCCTATTGCTAAAGCCTGAAACCTGGCTCAGTTTTAAGCTCTTCAATTCCATTTCTTCCAGCATTCAATTCTGTCTAGATAATCTTCTTCCAAACTTTGTACTTCTTTCCATTCTTAATGTTATCTTAATTATGTCCAATAGCCTCCAAACGTCCTCTCCTACTAGGAGTTTCTCCTAGTCC
Organism: Canis lupus familiaris; assembly: GCF_011100685.1. Taxonomy (NCBI): domain Eukaryota; kingdom Metazoa; phylum Chordata; class Mammalia; order Carnivora; family Canidae; genus Canis; species Canis lupus. The sequence goes on along the minus strand of NC_049239.1, from coordinate 36,385,774 downwards.
AAACCTTCCTCTATTAGTCTATACTAATATCAGAGTGATCTTTTATTTTTTTCTTTTAGAAGAATTTAATAACATTGGTTTTTTTTATAAGATATATATATGTATTTATTATTTTTAAAAGTTTTTATTTTAAGGGTGATTTTTTAAAAAACTAAGTCTGATAATGTTATTTCCCTGCTTGAGACAAAGAAGGAACTGAGTCCTGTTTACCTTTTCATTTTTATGTCTCTTCACTACCCACCCCTCCCCACTTTATGTTCCGGACATGAGAACTTCCTATTGGCAGCTGCCCAAAGCACAATGCTATACTCTCCCTTCTAGACCTTATGAATATGCTGTGTGCTTTGATCAACTCCTACTTAATCCTTTAGAATTTCAAGTCAGGTTTTACCTTCCCAGTCTGGAAAAACTTTATTGACCCCAGTCTGGATAAATAATGTTTTGTGTCTTATAGCACCGTGTATATAATTTATTGCATCATATTATAACATGATGGATTATATCATATGGCTCCTCCAACTTGGCTACAAGCTTCCAAAGCTGTACTGTCCATCATGGTATCTGCCAGTAATACATGTGGCCATTTAATTCTACATATTATATAAAATTCAAGTTCAGTTCCTCAGACACACCAGCCATATGTCCTGCGCTCAGCAGCCACAGATGCCTAGTGGTTATCATACTGGACAGCGCAGATACCGAATATCCCGTTTTTGCAGAAAGGTCTATGGTATAGCACTACAGGCAGAGACTTACCTATTCTCACATGCTTCTGGCCCTTAAGTGAGTGCTCAGTGTTTGTGGAATTAACAAATGCATGAATAAATAAAAGGAAAGTTGTGAAGTTAATGTCTGGTGAATTTTGCTCACCCCCCACGGCTTGCTGAGCGGCATTTAAGTCTTCTCTTCCACCCTCTGTTTCTGCCCTCTATGTTCATTGGCTCTAGCTGCTCCTGAGCACAGCGTCATTGAAGATGCTAAGTGCTGGGATCAGTTTGGGGTTGGGTACATTTGCACCCAGCGTCAGAAGTCCACAATCTATGTCAATTACACCTACTTTCACTTTTACATAGGAAGTCAGATCAAATTTCAAGTCTCTTCAGATGATAGAAAGTTTCTCTAATCCTTCCTGATTGAGAGATTCATACACACAATGTACAGGAAGTAGGTCAGAATCTTAAGTTTCATTTTAAAATTTTAAATTGCTCACCCTACAGTTTTAAGGAAAAAACTGTTGGTACTTCATGTGTAAGGATGCAGGCACTAACTATGTTTCCTACTCTTTTTTTTTTTTTAAATAGGGGGAGGTAGGGAGGAGCAGAGGGAGAGGGAGAGAGAATCTTAAGTAGGCTCTATGTCCAGTGTAGAGCCGGATGTGAGGCCCCATCTCCCAACCTTGTAATCATGGCCTACGCCAAAACCAAGAGTCAGATTTTTAACGACTGAGCCACCAGGTGCCCTGCCTGATTCCTACATTCTTAGAATAGTTATGAAAATTCTAATGCAAGAGGAAAGCACTCATAGGAGTAGGTCAGCAGTACAGTGGCTTGTAATGCCAACAGTTTCTTACTAATTTATAATCTTCAACTGTATGCATACCTACCTTTTTAAAAAAGATTTATTTATTTGAGAGAGAGCATGAGCAGGTGGTGTTGAGGGAGACGGGAGAGAGAATGCCAAGCACTACCCACTGAGCATGGAGCCCAACGTGCGGCTCGATCCCACAACCCTGATATCGTGACCTGAGCCAAAATCAAGAGCAGACACTTAACCAACCGAGCCACCCAGGCACCCCATGCATACCTACTTTTACATTTGTTATTCCTCTTTTCTCTTCTTATTTTAGGTAGATGACAGTTTAGTACAGTGAGAATGCTTTCATGTGCTAACATTAAATGAGGCATGGAAACCCACAGAATTTTAACTACTCAAAGCAGTAACACAATAACTTCATTTAGTTGCTTATTTCTTTTTTTTTTTAATTTTTTTTTTAATTTTTATTTATTTATGATAGTCACAGAGAGAGAGAGAGAGAGAGAGAGAGAAGCAGGCTCCATGCACTGGGAGCCTGATGTGGGATTCGATCCCGGGTCTCCAGGGCCCAGGCGATCACGCCCTGGGCCAAAGGCAGGCGCCAAACCGCTGCGCCACCCAGGGATCCCTAGTTGCTTATTTCAAAAGACATCTGAACATACTCTACATACATATTCCAGCAGACCACTGTATCAGATTAGGAAGCTACATGACACTTGGAATATATTCTCTTTACTGCCATGAGGAAGAGTCTGTTTCAGACACTTACACTGAGCAGCAGCATTATAATTTCGTCTTCTTAATCTCTCCTTTAGGCAACCTTAAAGTAAAGAGGTCTCCTATAACTTTCAGACAAATAAGCATAAGTATTTTCATTTTACTAAATTACATAATTGCCCTCCTCGACTCACAGCAGTGGCACTGATTTTCCAATTTTGAATGGTTAAAATATACTTAGGTGAACAAAAGTTTCAGGAATACTTCCTACTTTTTCAGCAGAAATGCTGATTTTTTGCATTTGTATATGAATACATATATTCAGACATATTAATAAGGTAAAACATATTCTACAAAATAAGATTCTATAAACTACATGTTATTGTTAAAATATGATTAAAGGAGCAGCTGGGTGGCTCAGTGGTTGAGCATCTGCTTTGGCTCAGGTTGTGATCCCAGCGTCCTGGGATCAAGTCCCGCATCAGGCTCCTTGCAGGGAGCTTGCTTCTCCCTCTGCCTATGTCTCTGTCTCTCTCTGTCTCTCATGGATAAATAAATAAAATCTTTAAAAAAAAAAAAGATTAAATTATTCTGAAAATGTTCAGAGAACACATCAGAAAATTCTTAAGTTGTGGAGGCCTCAAGGATGATTATTTAATGTTAAATATCAGAAGAAAAACACCTCAGAATCATAAACAATAAGTCAAATTTATCTTCAGAATTGTGTTAGCTATAGGATGAAAAAGTCACGTCATCTCCGCAGTGAACCTCACTTTAGCAAAAAAGTAAACATATTTCCTCCACATCAGCTGCAATCAAGGCATTAGCAGTATGCCATGATTGATTATCCTGGGACCCGTTGCTGAGAAATGGATGTGTAGCACAGGTTTTTATCACTACAGTCTGCAAAAAGCAAGTCCCTTGTTTAGATATCCTAGTTGTAATGAGTGACATTATTAGGTAGTTCTTCTATTTAAATGACATAGGATTTAGTGTATCAGCAGCTTATAATAAACAAGCCCTTTCAATCTGATGACTCTTTTCCCTACACATAAGTACTTTTTGTGTTTATAATTCAAGTGGTAATAGAAGACCATATGGTTGTGACTTTTAGCTAAAGTAAATGACATTTAAACAAACAGAAAAACAGCATTAGGATATTCAAGGATTTGAACTATAACCTAAATACACAGTACACATTAAGGGGCTATTAGTGTTACTATATGCACTGACCATTTTCTAATGCTGTCCAATTAGTGAGTTTTTCAGTTTGCTAATCAGTTTTTCAAAAATATTTTCTAACACACTGTCAAACACCTTTATCACTGGCAAATTGCCCCATTTACAACTTTTCCTTTTAAAAACACTGTACCACCAATATATCCTGAGAACATTTAGACAGTTCTTTCTGAAATGTAAAACTGCTTCTATTGCTTCCATCCCTGCCAATAACAATAATGATGTTATAATTAACCTATATATATAGTTTTTAAAAAAGAAAAATTTAAGAAAATGCAAATAGTACAAGAGAGCAGTTCAGAAGTTATTTCAAGAAAAAAAGATATGAATTTGTCTTGCACCACAGTGGTTGCAGCGATGGTGGCAAGATGTGGTCTAATTCTGATTGTATTTAAAAGATATGGTCACCATGATTTGCTAATGGATTAGATGCACAGTGCAAGAAGAAAAAAGGCAAGAAGGACTCCCAAGATTTATAACCTGAGCAAGCAGAAGGATGGAGTTGCTGTTGCTGCAGTGAGGATATGTGTGGGAGGAGCCAGTTTGAGAAAGATCAGGAGTTCGGTTTTGGACATGTTAAGTTGGAAGTACCTGTTATGTACTATGGTGGAGATAGTAGGCAGACTATTAGATATAGGATTCTGGAGTTCGGGAAACAGGTTGTGGCTGACATAAATTTGGGAGTTAGGTAGTATTTAAAACCATGAGACAGGATGAGGCCACCTAATGGGTCAATGTATATGAATGAGAGAAGTTTAAAATATGAACCCTTAGTTACTCTAATGTTGAGAGGAACCAACAAAGGAATCTTAGAAGAAACAAAAAAATAGGCAGAAAACCCAGAGTGTGCAGTCCCCAAAACTAAGTGAAACTAGGTTTTGAGAACAAATATTTCAAATACTAACAAAAGATCAAGTAATATGAGGACTAAAGTTGACTGATGGATAGGAACAGTGGGTACCCGACAAGAAGGGTTTCAGTGAAGTCAAAACCTAACAGAGATGAACTCAAGAAAGAATGTGAAGTTCAGGGCAGGGTCAGTAAGCAGATACAATTCTTTCCTATAGGAAGATGTGGTGTCAAAGGAGTTTGTTTAAATGGGAAGTTTTATAGCACCTTTCTTTGCTGACAGGAACTTACTATATTGCAAAATGCCTAACCTGTACTACCCTAGTGACACTATGGATTAAAGTCATAGCCCTGAACTATAGCACAATATTACCTTCAGAAAAATTATAAAGTGTTCTCTTCATCTTTTCATGAACTTTATAGCAAAATTTCACCATGTTTCCTGAGCCCTGGGCCTATTTTCCATAGGAAAATTGAAACTACATTATACAGGCTTTTATACTGCACTTTGCCTACTGTGCAAATCGACAGGATAATGACCATTTTATGTATTTCCTATTTGCTAAATGCTTCTGCTTCCAACTAAATTATTTTTGGCAAATTAATGGCTTTTAACTTAAAACTGAGGAATTCTTACAGTATAGAAAGGCAGGTTATTCAAGATGTTTGAGCTGAGTATAATGTTTCTTTTGAAAGTCACAAATTAAGCTCATATCCTAGTAGCCAATACTTAGCCCATAACCCAAGGTAAGAATTATTGGCCTCAATACCATTGAAACGAGCAAAACCCATTGCAATAGCACCTGATAAGGACTGCTTAGTTTCCAAATGCTTAATGTAAAAAATAAATCATGGTTTTTAAGTGTTGCTGCCACATGGACTTTTAGAACTCCAGAATGAATAAAATGGTTCCACATCACTTAACCAATGATCGGTTTATATTCTTTTTTGCCAACTTAGGAACAATGCTATTTCTTTCATATGCTAAATTCTATGTTCTAAGTTCCAAATGACAATTTTGGTGTTTTGCTTTCTGAAGCACCTACTTAGGAGAATAATTTTTTTTTTAGGAGCGGGAGGAGGACCTGGAATTCAAAACACATTTAATATTCATCTTTACCAAGCAACTCAATCAAGATCTGAATAGTAATGTCTTCATCATAAATAACAATGATTTTTCTAAGAGGATACATAGGTAAGGGAAAGAAACCTATTTCATAAAATATATGAAAGCACCAGTGTGCTTCAGAGATAGCTGAAAAAGGGAAACCTCTAGAGGGGGAGACCCTGCAAAGGTTTGGATATCTCTTCAGAATGCTCCAAACTTGGATGAATTTTTGTTATAAATCACCTTGATTAATGGAACACATTTGCTAAAGTGGTTCTGTAATAACTACACAATTCTTATTGCTCAAAAACCCAGCCTAGAAAAACTGGTGGAGGCAGAAAAGCCTTCAAAAAATCACTGGCTTTTCTTTTAGGACCAATACTGTCCCTGATCAGAAATAGTTCCTTTTCTTTTTAAAAAATAATGAAAACAAATATATTTTAAGGGAAGTACAATTTGATGAGATGGGAGCATAAATAATAATAATAATCGAGTAGAGGATATTTTGGGAGAGGTAGTAGTAGCATGGTAAAGAGTACAAATTCTGGATGGAGCCAGGTCACTTGTGTTTGAATTATAACTTTTTCTCACTAACTGTTTGAAGCTGGACAGTCTATTTAACCTTCTGTTGTCCAGTTTTCCCATCTGTCAAATACTACTATTACTACGTATCTCAGTGGATTGCTGTTGTGATGATGATAAATAAATTAACCTTTGTGAAGAGTTTCAACAGTATCTGGTACCGATGAAGCATATAAGTGTTGGCCAATAGTATTACAATTATGTCAGTCACTTGTAAACATGTAAACCCAAGTGAACGGAATATATCTAGAACAATATGGCAGTGTCTTAATTTATCCACTCACTGAACATAAAAACTAGATGAATATTTTCCTTAAAAACAGAATATTCAAAAAAATTTACATCTTGTAGTCCTTTGTCTTATCAGATTACTTAGCAAATATCTAATCCCCTGATATTCTTCTAATAACTCTTAAAAAGAAAACAAGAATTGTGTGGTGTTTAAGTACACAGATAGTAGGTGCTATATCATTTATATGTTTTGTTATTCTATCTATTGACAAAATTATTTCTGGTATCAAGCATATGCTTGTTACTAAAATAACTTAAAAGTGACTAGAATGTCTCATGAAATGTTGAGAGTCATATGAAGGTGAAACCATTATGTAAAATTCTGTCATTTTTGAAAAATAACAGGATATAGTGTCCATGATAAAGGTCACAGAAAAAATAGGTTACCTGATACCACACTACAACCTTCAACATTATCATCATCAGCTAACAGTTACTAGTATGTTTAGCACTGTGGTAATAAACATTAAAAACATTTGCACTGCTGAACCATAGTCTATTATGGATGGTACATAAATAATAGATTTAATAATCTATTGATCAGACTTACAAGGCAATCAGAGGCTATTATAGTTCAAAATAAATACACAATGATCGAGACAATTTAACTCAATTATTTGCTTATGTTGGGGACGAAGATAAAGTTAGTTAATAGGTGTAACAGCTACATCAATAATTTGAGAGTGACAGAAAACTTAAAGAAAAGTAAAAAAATAAGATATAAAATTATTAAAGTAAGACAAATATACACAGTAAACAAAAGCCCACCCTCCCGGGTCACGGCAGCTGTGTGATTGGTGAGAGAAGCTAACATTACGTCTGCTCTTCACTCCTCCATCCTGCCACTCTTGCTCTCTTTTTCTAACTGGATAGTCAAGTTGACTAGACCAAGGTATAATTTCTATCCTAAAAATTAGAGTAGGATTTAAAAAAACTAAACTGTAGACTTTGATTCTACCATATTTGCCACTAACAAGTCAGTGGAAAAATTTTCTAAGCCAGGATCCCGTTGGCATTTAGCTGGCACGTCTCCTTTGTCTTCTCCAATCTGACAATTTGTATCTTTCCTTATTTATCATAATCTTGACATTTTTGAAGAGTATTAGTCAGCTATGTTGCAGGATGACACTTAGGATTTTTCTGATGTTTTCTCATGATTAGACTGAGGTTTCATTTACTTTTGTAGAAATGCCACAAAAGTGAGAATACCCTTCCTAGTGCTTCATTTCAGGGGCTACCTTATGTTGATATGTCTTTTTATTGGTGAAACTAACTTCGATCACTCAATTAAGGTGGTGTCTGCCAGTTTTTCTTCTACTACTATTTGTCCCTTTGTAATAAATATCTCAGATACTTTGAAACTGTGCAAATAAACTTTTCTTAAACTTTGACCAATATTTTGACATCCACTGGAGAATCTTGCCTGCAACAATTATTATTGAGATAGTTATATAGAGTTTTAAAAGAAACTAAAATATATAAAATATAACAGCCAAACTGTTCTTGATACAAACATACTTAAATTCTACTGAATGCAGCATATTAACTTATATTCAAGATGTGAACTGCAGTTATTTTCTTTTGTCAGTGTGTTCAGTTGATGTTGATCAGTGAATAATAATTAAAATGTTACTTACATAATTATGGCTTTTAAAGAAATCTGATGGACTACTGGTGAGGATTTTGTCTCCTTCCAAACCAATTACTCTTTTACAAATGTTTGATTTTGGATCACTCGGGCTTTTTGCAATCACAATGTCACCTCTGAGGGGGAAAAAAGTCAAAGAAATGTCAGTGTTAAGCATAAACACATGGATGACACTAGTAGAATACTTTTATAACTTAAACAAAGTCACACCCCTTATCCTCTCACATATTGACCCTCTCATACATTTACCAGCTTTGAGAACCCTTGTCACTGAGTTTTACAGTGATGGTTAGAATCCAACAAGAGTGGTGGAAAAGTTATTAGAAGATTTTAAAATTTCTGGTAATTCTGTAACAACTATCTTCTTGTACTGTATCCACTATGTCTTACTTCTGTATCAAATTTTTTAGAACCAAAATCATACAAAAGCAATTCCACATAAGTACCACCAAATTAAGTAAATTTACTGTCCAGCAATTAATACTGATTGACTCCAGGGCACAAAAAAACACAGTAACATCATAAATATTTCCCTAGAGCTTAAAGAATGGAAGAGTTACAGCATATAAGAATCCATAATAATTTACAGTATAGTAAAAAAATACCTTAATTTTGAGGAACAACATCAGAAGACACAACCAAATAAAATGCTAAAAAGCTGCCCAAACATATACTACAAAAAATAAATTGATAATTGTTGGTATATCAAATGTGTAATACCAACATGGGGGGGTATGATTACATGTAGAAGGCATGATTCATGGAAGAACTAACAATATACATGGATTAGAAGAATAAGAAAGATCTTTAAAAGTGTAAATGAAAAAAAAAGTGTAAATGAAGGAGACAAAATAGGAATAAGTGCACCAACCAAATAGAACACAACATTCTTTCTGCAAAAAATGAGTAGTAAATGAATTCTCATGACTAACACACATATTTGAAAGGATTTAATTATTTGTGTTATCTGTACATAGTTCCAGAATAATTTGATGTTACTTATAATAAAAGGTGCATATATCAAAATATCAAAAAACATATAACTAAAAGGAAAGTGACAGTCAAATCGGAAACCTAGTTATTAGTAGAACTACCCTACGACCCAGCAATTGCACTTCTGGGGATTTACCCCAAAGATACAGATGCAGTGAAATGGCAGGACACCGGCACCCCAGTGTTTATAGCAGCAATGTCCACAATAGCCAAACTGTGGAAGGAGCCTCGGTGTCCATCGAAAGATGAATGGATAAAGAAGATGTGGTCTATGTACACAATGGAATATTCCTCAGCCATTAGAAACGATGAATACCTACCATTTGCTTCAATGTGGATAGAACTGGAGGGTATTTTTTTTTTTTTTTTTTTGGTAAAGATTTTATTTATTCATGAGAGATACAGAGAGAGAGAGGCAGAGACACAGGCAGAGGGAGAAGCAGGCTCCATGCAGGGAGCCCCATGCAGGACTCGATCCTGGGACTTCAGGATCACGCCCTGGGCCAAAGGCAGGCACTAAACTGCTGAGCGACCCAGGCATCCCAGAACTGGAGGGTATTATGCTGAGTGAAGTAAGTCAATCGGAGAAGGAAAAACATTGTATGGTCTCATTCATTTGGGGAATACAAAAAATAGTGAAAGGGATTAAAAGGGAAAGAGAGAAAATGAGTGGGAGATAGAGAGGGAGACAGGACATGGGAGACTCCTAACTCTGGGAAACCAACAAGGGGTAGTAGGAGGGGAGGTGGGTGGGGGGATGGGGTGGCTGGGTGACGGGCACTCAGTCGGGGCACTTGACGGGATGATCACTGGGTATTATGCTATATGTTGGCAAATTGAACTCAATAAAAAAATATACAAAAAAAAAAAAGAAACCTAGTTATTGCTACATATAAGTATTAACAAGAGTTCTAAACTTTTTGGTAGCCAAGTCAAAATGAAAATCTGATTAATTACATGGGAATCATTAACTAAAAAAGTTTAGTTTGGGAGGTAAAACAAAATCGTCTTAAGCAACTAAATCAAAGATGAATATACAAGACGGATTCCTATGTAAGGTAATATAAGATACCATCTTCCTCTGAAATTTTACAGTAATAGTAGTCACTGGAATGATACTTTATGGTTAGAGTTGAAGGCTTTAAAACACTAAATTCTATTATTTGCAGGTAATACAGGCTGCTCTTTTTTTTTGAAATGGGACAAACTAGTCTCTTTACAATCAAATGGAACCATGCCAATGGAACTTTCAGATGAACAAGTGTGCAAAGTTTGTAACATACTAAACAAAGTTGATTTTGGCTTGCTTTGGGGAAAGAAATGTTTTCTGAGAGTGTTTTATTCAGGTTATGTTTTGTAACAAATCAATACGATCCTTAAAACAAATTCTGCACTTGCATGGCAACATAAAAATCATAATTAAGTCAAAGTGTTTTTTAAAAAGTTAATTTTTTAAAATGTTTTATTTTTTAATTTTATTTTTTTTAAATTTTAAGTAGGCTCCACACCCAACATGAGGCTTGAACTCACAACCCTGAGATTAAAAGTCACATACTCTACCTACTGAGACAGCCAGGGCCCCTCAGTCAAGGTGTTTTTACAGAAATCAATATTAATGTAGACTATATTTCTAGTGGCATAACTAGATATAAATACAGAGCTTAGATCAAAGTAATTATTCCTTGGTTTCTCAACTCTTTCAAATAGGGTTTTAAAAGGAACTTAATAGACTGAAAATTTAGATTTTCTTTTCTCATTTATAGTTATAAACATGCTTATTATCATACTAAATTGTAAGCTTTCATAAAGAGTCAGTATCTTATTCAGTCATCTTAACATTCTGTGTACTTCGTATCTTATAAATTAGGTGCTCATTACCTATTTGGTTAAAGAATAAGTAGTAATTTTATGATCATTTAAGATATGAATGTTCTGTTCATTTAACTGAAGAGATCCATGTGCTTTAGATACCAGGTATGCAGACTTTCATTTTGCCTAAATGTTTGGCTATTCTAGCTTTAGAAACAAGCAGCTAGCTAATCAATCTCTTGCCATGGGTCAAAGATTCCCCTGAAATCTTAGTTCTGTACTGCAGATAAAAAGAATCCTCAGAACAGTAATATTTTTAAAGTTGAAGTTACTAGTTGACTCCCCTGATTGTAAAAGTTACTTGGTATATCTCATATAAATGCCAGATTTTAAGCTGTCCTTCAACGTAAGGGCCTCCTGAACGAATAGAATACAAAATGAAACCCTCAAAGAATCTCAATTTACTGAATGTAGTTATTTATATTACTCATCTGAATGCAAAGAGAATCTATTTTTAAAAGGATGATATTGAGTTGTTCATTCAAAATCAAAAGGATGATATTAAGTTACTCATTCAAAAATTTAGCCAACAAGTTCAGCTCCTTGTTACGGATGCTCAAGGACTATGAGTAAAATCATGTCATTAGGATGGAAAACAGCAGTTTATTTTCATGCTACAGTGATGCTAGGTCTCCGGTTAATCCAAAGACTGCATGTAGTAGTTTGGATATAAGTTAAAAAGAAAAAACACAACCTGTTATGTATGTGTTAGTTTATAAACAAATAACTATCAATTAGGTATCTTGAAGTTGTTAAGAGGAAAAGATCTGAAGGAGAATTTTACCTAGGGATGATGCTAGACTATATAGCCTTACCAAGAGATAACTTCTATCTACAAAATCTAAGATGCAAGAACAGTTTTATACTATTCTTGATGATTTTTCAGTAATGCAAAACGGACTATATAGAAAAGGCAAATAATGAAAGAGGAGTGCTTAAACCTACTCCTGCCATAAGCTAAATACCAATTCAAATGATTCAAATTTGGAGTTTATGGAAATGAAGGGGTGGTATTGTTTTTTTCAAAATTATGAAAAACTAACGAACCCCAAAATTTTAGGGAATCAGAGAGGTGCCCTTTAGAAAATACATTAAATTTCTAATACTTGACATTCATTCAGAAGGAATAATATATAGTTAAGCAGGATAAACAGTATCACAGGGACTGGAAACACCATTTAGAACAGGATTTTAAAAAATTTAGTGGCAAACAGTATTTGTCAGTTTTTCAACTTAATTAATCAGGAACTCAGAATAGATAAGCTCCCTGGCTCCCAGCTATAGATGGTGCTATAGTCTAAAAATCATCAAGTGCTCATCATAAGCTGTGAAGAATAAAATGGTCATCAACAGAAATTCAGTGTTATTTTAAAAATTTAAAAACCAATCACTGATTGGGTATGTGATATAGTTCCAAAGTCTCTAGGTTCTTTACTCAAAACACTGTAGAGCCAGCCCCAACAAAAAATAAAGTAGGCTTGAATGTACATTATAAAAGGGTCTGCTACTCTATTTTAGCCAATAATGCAAGGGACATAATGAGTGAGAAGGCTGTTCATGTTTACAGAAACCATTAAAATTTCTCGAACTGAGAGAAAAATACTTGAATCAAAATTTTAACCAGCTGGTCATTAATTTGGTTATTTACAAAGGGTTTTTATAGTTTTTATTTACTGCAGGAAAGGCACAATGTATTTACATGTTTTCACTATAACTTTAACATCTATGACAGAAATTTACCTTTGGATACCATAAAAATGTCGACTAAGATTTTCTGCAAAGACAATATCTGAATTTTGAATTGTAGGCTCCATTGATGGTCCAGAACACTGAAAAGAGAGGTAATTTTTAAATTTGAATAGAAACACTTTTTAAATATAACAAATCATCTGCGCAAGCTTCTAAGAAAGAAAATCAAACAAATGTTCTTCAAGCTTGGAGGATGATTTCTACTTTGGCAGCTTCTACATAAGTTCAACTCTACAGTAGCCACCAAATCTGGAAACACAGGCAAAAATATTAAAAATGGTTTACTGAGAATACATTACAATACATGAATAAATATCTATGTTTCCAAATTTTGACCATCCTGTATAATGTAAGCTCCATGAGGTTAGGACCTTATCACTCATGTTCCCAGATATATAACCAATGCCAAATATAGTGCTTGGCATAAAGCTGATACTCAGTAAATATTTGAATAAATAAGTGATTTATTTATCTTCTTGCTATTATAAATATCAAGTGCCCATGATGGTAATTTATTAAGTAATATCATACCATTCTCAATAAGTTCATGCCTAGAGTTCTCTTCCAAGAGAATAGCTTACTCATTTGATGGGCTGCAGCTTATTTTTTCTATTGAAAATAAGTGGCATAATGAGATGCACTTTAAAGACTTTCTATTAATATGCGTTAAAACAACCATCTGCATATATACCGCAAAACTGTAATAAATGATCACTGCCACTTAAAATATAGCAGTCTCCATTGATTTCACTTAGGTGTTGATAAAACGTTTTACTCAAAACCTCCAACTGAGGCAGAAATGACAAAGAACACATGAAAATTTATGTTTGCTACCTCTGTAGCCCACTCACTGGAAGTACCAGTGTAAATCTAAAAAAACAAAGAGGAGACCTTCACTTAAATATATTTGCATTTCTCCAGCTAAACCTGAAGGTTGTATGACTTTGAATCCCTTACGGGAAACCTGATAAAAATAGCAATACCACCAACAAAACTCACTCAGTGGACACTGGATTTATTCTTTCATTTGCATGACAAAAGATAAGTAGTCACAGTTGACAGATTTATGATGCAACATTAAGAAAAAGTATTGGTCGGGGGGCAGCCTTAACATTTTAATATTGACACCAAGCAGAACATTTATTTTAATTATAGTTAAACACAACTGGTTAAAAGCAGGAGTTTTGAAAACTGGAGAATCTGTGTTGAAATTCCAAATCTACTTACTAACTGTGGAACCTGGAGCAGGTTACTGAAGCTTTCTGAGCCACAGTTTCCTCACATGTACAATGGATTTCTAATAAGTATTTCACAGAGTAGAAAAGATTAAATGAGTTAATAAAAATAAAACATCAAACATCACTGGAACACAGTAAGTAGAATTCAGTAAATGATAAAAACTATTATTGTCAGATTATTAATAGGGCCCCTGTCAGAAACAGAATACAAAACCATATTTGAGTTATTGGTTCTTAATTTTTTACAAGTGCTAATTCCAACACAGTCTCTTACATCCCAAAATTTAGAAAGATTATAACAGTCACATTTTATTCATTAAATGAATTCAATTAAAATAAAGGAAAAACACATTTTCCTTCAACTAAAAAAGCACATATTTAAAATTATTGTTTTCTTTTATGTAAAAACTTACCATGACAACACCACCAACGTATTCAAAAGCACAATGAGCTATACAGCCATACTGAATAGTATAGCCAACAAGTCGAAAGGTTTTTCCCAGAACACCACGAAGCATAGTTCTATGCAGACTCTGCCACCATTGGCCTGATGGTAAATTTCAAAAAGTTTCATAATCAATACTATTTAAAGACACTTAAGAAATAGCTCTAATGTAAAATAGTAACAATCACCCAGAATGTACTAAATGCCTAATAAAGTTTGGTGCAGAAAAGCAGGAGCTTATTTTCATTTGTCCTAGCGATATTTTAAATGGCAAATTATAACCACTTAACATTTCGATCTACTGAACAGAGATTATATTCAGATGATATCAGTGTATATATATAAACTGGGTTATATATAAATTAGATAACTAGTATGTCCTGATTTTATTTCCTTTCATGCTTTGATTTTTTTTCTTACTATTAATACAGATACCTAAGAAAAGATATTAACTCCTTCAAAGTACTAATAATAGTTTCTCATATTGTTGCCGGCTACACTGTATCAGTTCTTGCCATAACATGACATAAAAGAGAAAGCACTAGAATAAAAGAGAAAAGCACTAGTATATGGAAATTCAAGTATTAAATTGATACTTTCATTAACTTATGTGATTTTCAAAGACTTACTTAACCTCACTGGGCCTGGAAATAATATCTTACAGATTGATTCTGGGAATCAAATTCAATAACATGTCAAAGTGCTGTGTAAATTGTAAAGTTATATTCAACTGTCAGCTATTGACTTTTGATACAATGAACACATGAATACTATCAAACAACATAAGGAACCCTATAAAGATATTAAAGCTACATAAAAATTAATATTATTCATCTAAAAATATTCCTAGTAATCTGTCCCTTCCTATTTACCTATTACAACTATGTTTCAAGAATTTAAAAAAAAAATTTTTTTTTTTTTCAACTAATGGCCTAAGGTGTAGGTCTAGGCAACTATGCACTGTTCTCAGATCAAATTTACTGAAACAAATAAATAATAATATGTAACATTTGCTCAATACTTGATATATGTCAGGCTTTACAAATTAACCTCTGCAGATAATATTACCATCCTCATTTTATAGATAAGAAAAAGGAGCCTGAGAATAGTAAACTTATGTACTCAACATCACAAAGTTGGAAAATGATGGAGGTCAAGAAATTAATCATTATGTTACACTTATTCCTATATTACTCCCCTGCTCCCATAACCTTGATGGCTCTCTGTCGGATGCAGTACAGAGTACTTAGACTCATTTCAGGATCCATGACAGGTGGCTCCCATCCCATCCTCAGTTTCCAACCTTATCTTCCTTGATACTCTTATATGACCTGACTACTCAATCATACTTGTCTGTTCTTCAAGTAAACTTGGCCAGTGAACACTTATTTATGCTCACACTCATGCCTGGAATATTCTTCATGACATCCATCACCTATCTAATTTGCAACTCTTCTCCAAATGCTCTCAACAGATGAGATTTTCTTCTCTTCTGGGTTCCCGTGATCTTAAGGTTAATTTTTAAAAATATATAGCACTGAGAGCACTGTTTCTAAAGTTGTTCTGTCTCAATTTGTAACCTGGCTCTATCATATTTTAGTTGTGAGACCTTCAGGAGGTTATTATACCTCTGTGAATTTCAGTGTCTTTATCTGTAAAATGGACTTAATACCAATACCTATCTAAGAGAGTTAGTGAGGATTACATGTGACCAGACAAGTAATCTGTGTTGCAGAGTATTTCAATAAATTCTAGTTACTGTATCATTCACTTGGCAATCCATATATGTTCTATAACCTCATAACATTAGTTGTTTTTCAAAGTACTTAAGTTTCTTGCGAAGTAATCTTTAAATAATAGAATTTTACAGCCTACAGCATAGAACTATGTCTTTTATTAGTGTTATATTACTTATTAGTGTTCATTCACCTATTAAATATTTACTGTCTCCTTCTCTAACAAGTCTTTCTTGGCACCCTCCCAAGAAATATTATTTATGCTTTATGTCACTCACCTTCCTTAGGCAAACACTGATTATATAACGCATATTACCACACTATATTGTTTGTATCTTTTTCTCTTATTATTCTACATTTGTTTATATGTCTTTGAGCAGTTACTGTGCTCATCATCTTTGAATCCACAGGGCCTACTAAAGAAGACAGTAAATAGAAGACTTATCTGAGGAATTTTGAACCCAATCTCCTATACCTTCTGTATCTTCATTATTATAGAATGGTTATAATGTTCAAAATGATGAGAAGACTGCTGAGATTTTTGGTTAATGAAGAGACTTTTTTTTAAAGGTTTTATTTATTTATTCATGAGAGACACAGGTTGAGAGATTGAGAAATTGAGAGAGAGAGAGAGAGAGAGAGAGAGAGAGAGGCAGAGACACAGGCAGAGGGAGAAGCAGGCTCCATACAGAGAGCCTGACATGGGGCTCGATCTCAGTCTCCAGGATCACTCCATGGGCTGAAGGCAGCGCTAAACTGCTGAGCTACCCGGGATGCCCTGAAGAGACATGTTAATGTCATATTCACGGACAAAAGAAATTGTCAGTAACATTTTAAAAAGTCTTCTCATTAAATCATTCAGGTAATATGAAAAATAACTCCTCTCATCAGGAGAAAAAAGGAATTTGGTTCAGTTATAACTGGTACACTTTAAAAATTAATTTTTAGAGCTCAAAAAAGTGCTTTTTAAAAATAATACTTCAAAATTGAAAGTCTTAAACACTCTTAAGAAAAATAATGAAAAAATAAACTTAATTTTATCTACTTTGCTCCAACATTAAATCAGGGAAAAGTGGGATAAGTCCTATAGCTTATCTCTGAAGATGTAATCTATGATAATAAATCCTAAAAAAGTAGTGGAATGGAGATTACATTTGAAAACTAAAATAAAAATGGGCTTTACTGGTATTAAAGAGGAGACATTATTAAACAAGAGGAAACATATGGCACTTACCAAGAAGCTGTTGCTAATACAGGTAGAAAGTGAATTTAGAGGATAAATCACTTAACAGTCCACCAAAATTTAAAATTTGGATTATGCAGTAGAATCCACTTGGTTAAAAAAAATACTCAAAAATACAAAGATGCTGTAACTATATAATGCTTCTGATTCACTGAGAAGGCTTGTTATTAACTCCCATTCAGAAGTTATTGGGCAATAAAGCCTTTTTTTATGACACAGACAATGCCCAACTCCCAATACAATGTTTGTAATGAAACTGTCTCATAAAATAATAAAATTAACAGATTAAAGTGATCAGAAGAAAGAAGTTAACACTTTTCTTCTCTATAGATAATGGCAACAGGATGGAGTTGAAGTATCTAATATTACTTTCGCTATTAGTTTCATAAGGGGAAAAGAGAGCTATGAAGTTATTTAGAGAGAAATCTGAGAATAAAAACTATTTGGTCTTGTATTTTACAAGTGCATTGAGAAACACTATGAGAAATGCTAAAACTGAGAATAAGAGCTGATAGTTTTTAAGAGTAATCTCAGAGTGGAAAGTAGCACTCATATACAATATAGATAAGCCACACACTGCTGGCACTTAGTAGACTTACTAGGAAAAAAAAAAGCTTTTTAATCTTAAATCTTTAATCTGCAATCCTCTGGTTTACAGTTATTTCAAAGGTCCACGAATCTGTATGTGCCTATGTGCACTGGGTTAACTTCTGCTTGTCCCTTCAGGTTCACTCTCCACCCTTCTTCATACTACTCTCTGGGCTTGGAAAACTGACCTATCACAGCACTCCGGTTCCCTTTAGGTGAACTCCAGCAGGAAGTCAAAGGAAGGAGGAGTTAGGTATTTTCCTGGTTCCTTACCTATGGTATCTTCTAAGTCTGGCTATGTCTTTGGACCAAAGGCAGTCTGCTAGGCAGTAATCGCTCTTCTAGGTTCCTGTAACTCCTCCTTTCTTTCCCTGGTCCCTTCAAGCTTATGAATGAAAACAGATTCACTGATACTGGGTCTTGTGCTATCCCTGGTGATTCTCCAATAACCTGCACACTCCTTTTAGTTTCTGTAAATAAACTTTTCTTAAATTATTCTACTTGGAGTGTGTCAGCTGTGTTCCCTGATGGCACCCTGATGATACATCACTTGCCAAAAAAAAAAAAAAACAAAAAACAACAAAAAACAAAAACAACCCCTCATTTGTATAAGTTTACAATATTTGATATTAATGAAGGAATTCTCATAAGCAGGCATTTGCAACATTGCTGATGGGTATGCAAAACAGACAACCCCCAAGAAGAGGAATGTGGCTATTGTAATGACATATACATTTTACTCTCTGACCCAACCATCCCACTTTTAGGAATTATCCAAAAAAATACAATTCCATAATTCAAACATCATGTGCACAAGATTCTTTATACTAGCATTATCTGAAATAGCAAAATCAGAAACAAGTCAAATACACATACACAGAAAACAGATTGACTAAATTATGGTAAATCCACACAAAGGAGTTCTATACACTTCGTTGGGGGAGAAGAGTTCTATGAGCTGATATGAAATGATTTCTAAAATAAACTACTTGGGGATAAAAAGACAAGGTATAATAATTATATATAGTAACTTATCATTTCTGGAAAAAGAATTTTTTTCAAAAAGAAAGTAAACCAGAAAATAATCAAGATGGTTACATTTATAAAGGGAGTAGGAGGTGGGAACAGTGTGAAAGGCATAAGGATGAATATACCTGTGAATATAGTTCTGAGCCAAATGCTTTACATAGTAAAAGAAAAAGTAGGAGTAAACAAAATGATTTAAAAAGAGAATTTTAAAATTGAAAACAAATAAAAATAAGCCTATCTGTATACTCAAAATGCCAAAAGTACCAAACAGAAGAAGTAATTCAAGTATTTTTTAACACAGTATAGAGTCCAAAGGTAAAAAAAAAAAAAAAAAAAAAAAGAATTGTAAATGACATCTTAGACTTTCCTTAGTAGGTTTGTTGTTTCTTTTACATATATTTCAGATGCTACAAATGAATAAATAAATTACTGGAAATAAGATTCTCCATATTGTAGAGAAAGAAACTAGAAATATGGAATATGAGAAGTTAGAGATGAGCTGGAGGTATAAAAACAAATTTATTTGTTTGTTTAAAAACACGCTTATTTAAGTAAAGAAATATGTGCATGTATGTCTGCCTGCCTATATTAAATATCATCCTAGCTCTGACCACTGAAAAGAAGCAATGACACTGCAGAAGTAATGAGCACACTCAGCACTCAGATTTTTTTGTTTCCAAATATCATTTCCAACAGGAGAAATAGTTTAGGGCAGAACAATCTTGTGCCAGAAAGCAAGTATGTGCTCAAAGACAAATGCAAATATAAGAACCATTTTAAAGGGTCTCCCACTGGCCAAATGTGGGATTAAAAAAAAATTAATAACAGTACTGAATAATATCAGATTTTAAAATAAAATCTAGAGTATATAATAATTTTTTGAAAAAAGATGTATGTGTTGGAGATAGGAAAAGTTCTTTATCAAAAAATGGCAGCTAATAAATATAGAGGGAATAATAAAACTACTACCAATATAGTAATTGATTCAGGCAAGGGTCATTAATAGATGCTAAAAATTACTGGGTGAAAGGCTGTTGGTAAACCAGATACAGAAAGCATTAAAGTAGATAATTTATCATTTAGAAATAAAATACCTTTACATGAAGAGATCTGGCAAACATTATCTTAACTAGGTGAGCAAATCTAGCTGCAAATATAAACAGTACAAACTGATAGGATGTAGCTTTCTGACATGATGCAATGACAAGTACATCATCATCTGTGTACTATTCTTGCCAAAAATGTGTAACCTAAATCTAATTATGAATAATCAGATATATCCATTCCATACATCCCTTGTGATCATTCTATAAGACAACAACTCGAACTCTTAAAAAATATAAGTTTAATGAAAGAAAAAAATAATAAGACTACCAGTTTAATTACAAAAAAAAAAAATACAAGGACATGATGATCAAACACAGTATGAAATCCGTAACTGGACCCTGGAATGAAAGAAGAAAAAAAAAGCAATAAAAGATATTATGAAGATAATGGGAAATTTGAACAGGGTTTGAAAATCAAATACATCATTCTTTCAATGTTAAATTTCTTTCTTTTTAAATATTTATTTATTTCAGAGAGAGAGAGAGAGAGAGAGAGAGAGAAAGCACAAGCTCAAGGGGCAGACAGGGAGGGGGAGAGAATATCAAGTAGACTCCACTCTGAGCACAGACCCTGATATGGGGCTTGATCTCACATCCTTGAGATCATAAGCTGAACCAAAACTAAGAGTCAGACACTCAACTAACTGCAACACCTAGGCACTCCACAATGTTAAATTTCTTAACAATACCACAACTATGCAGGAAAATGGTCTTGTTCATAGGAGAGAAAAAATGATTTAGAGAAGAAGGTCATGCCTGCAACTTGCATATAGTTTACTTCTACTACTGAGAGAGATGGTAGATGTAGAGAAGTTTATACACATAAACATGTACATATAGGTGTATATATGTGTGTATATATATAGAGAGAGGAATAGAGAAAACTAATGTACCAAAATGTTCATTGAAATCCAGATGGAGTATAGACAAATGTGTATAGTACTATTTTTTTTACCTTTATTATAGAACATAACTTTTTTAAAAAGAGGCATTTGGAGGGGGAAAAGGGTATTCTCAAAGTCATTCAGTCATTCAACAATCGAATGCAAAAAATATTTACTGAGCTTCTACTCTATGCCAGATACTGCTTTCAGCACTCAGTAAATATACTGAACATGATGCCTGCCCTTACAGAGCTCATAGTTTATTGGGATAGATGTCACAAACATACAAAGTAAAGAAATAAACACATAAATATATTAAGTAACTTCCAAAAGTAAAAATTAGGGTAAAATGATAAAGACTGATGGGTGGGGCCTATTTCCTTTAGGATGAATCAGGTAAGATTTCTCCAAGGAAATACCATCGATGTTAGGTTCTGAAAGACAAGAATATAACAGCTATGGACAGGATAGAAAGAATATTATGGGCAGAAGAAATACCGTGCATGTGCTTAAGGAAATAAAAAAGGCTGGAGTGCTATGTAAAGGACATAAAATGAAACTAAAGAAATAGGCAAGATTATTCAAGGTTTTATAGAATTTTGGATTTTATTGTAAGAGTAATGGGAAGCCATGGAAAGACCTTAAGTAAAGTAACAGGAGAGTAACATGACTTAATTTTAAATTTAATATCACTCTCATTGCTATGTAGAGAAAGGACTGGAATGGGAGCAGAAATAAAAATGCTGGCAGGTCAGTTGGCCTGAACCCACTACAGTGATGACAGTGGAAATGGAAAGAAATTAATAGATTTGAGAAACTTAGGAGGCAAAATAAAAGGCAAGGGAAAGGAAAGAATCAGTATGACTCTCTCACATTTCTGGACTGGGGTGGGGGGTAAGTGGAGGTCTATCCACATGGTTTTATTCATACCCATATTTGGGATAGAAAACAGTCCAGTTTTGGTCATGTTAAATTTTATATATTCATGATATATTCAAGTGGATGTGTATGAGACTGGAGCTCTGGAGCTCAAACCAAGTTTCATACATGACAAGTCTTGAAAAAATTATCCCTATCTCAGTGAGGACTGTATTCTACTGCAAATGAGATTGTGGGACCCAGGAAATTTAACAAAAATCCCCTACCCCTGGACAAGCAGAGCAGGACTAACTCCATTTTGTGCTACACCCGCCATCTCCTGTATGACCCCCACATGACCTGCTTATTGCTTAAGGCGCTCCCCCAACCTAGTCAAGCTGTTGAGCACACCCTTACCGGAAATCGGCTCATAAAAATGTAATCCCGCCTTGTGCCCGCCAAAACTGCGCACCAATTCTGACCAGAGTGATAGGCCAGTTCAAATGGTCACTATAGGGTAAATTGTGATTCAATTGGCCACCTGAGTGCGGACTGACATGACTGTGCAACTTTCTATGTGTGTTACAATCCCATTGGCCACTGGCCCCTATAAAGCTGCTACGCCTCTTAGCCTCGGGGTCCAAGTCCCTGCTCCAGTGTGTAGGGTATACTTGGACCCAAGCTCGAGCTTGTAAATAAACCCTCGTGTGTTTGCATGGGTGTTGGCTCCTTGGTGGTTTCTCAGATTTGCAATCTTGGGTACAACAGAGATAACTAGAACAACAGTAACTTAAACAAGGATGATATTTATTTTCTAACAACATTAGCTGCTACATCCAAGTTACAAGCAGAAAAAAATTGCTAAGAGTTTATCACTACTAATTTGTTGTCTTTTTATCCATGAAAAAAACAAAAACAAAAAGCCTTGATTCCATCTACATTTAACTGGCCAAAACTATGAAATTAAGGGTGCTAGGAAAATATTGCTATTTTCGTTATAAGTGTTATAGCACTATTTTACCCTTAAAAATCATCTGAGTATTACCTGAAAAAGTTAAAACTTTTTTAAAAGTATGAAAAAGAGATGTAGAAAAAGAGGTATCGACAGTCAGCTCTTTAGAAATGTCTGGCTATTCAGTCAAGCTAAACAGTAGAGCAGGGTTTTTCATCTTCAGCGGTATTAACACTTGGGGCCAGACAAGTCTTTGTTGTCAGCAGCTATCTTAGGCACTGTAGGATTTTAGCAGCAACTCTGGCCTCTAGATAGCAGCAGTATCCCCTTCCCTACTTGTAACAATCTAATATGTTTCCAGATGTTGCCAAATGTTCCCTGGGATGCAAAACCACCCTCAGTTGAGAATCAATGCAGAATAATAGAAAGAATATGGTACTGAGCAGGTTTTTAAAAATAGAGACATAGCAGCATGCTTTGAGAGCCAATGGTAAAAATCCCACAGGGAGAGAGGCTAATGATGAGGAGCAATAACTGATGAGAGGAGAAAAAGGATGGGGAAATAGATGACTGAACATTGAAGAAAGGAGGCAAGAGGAGGACTTCAATACCAGTACTGGATTAACCTTCTTGGTAGAAATAAGAAAACAATTACAATATATGAATAAAATATACAAAATAGCTATTTAGATGTACTAGGCATGAATCTAAGCAGGATGTGAGGTTCTATGAAAGAAGGGAAGAACATAAGGTAAGCTCCACATTCACTTGGCCTTTTCTCTGAGAGTATTGGCCAATTCACAGCACAGGAAAAAAAGAATTTTAGGAGAAAATGGCAGTCCCACTTAGCCAAAACAGCGGTTGGAATTTGTGGTTGTCACAAGAAGACGGCATGTGAGGGTCAAGCTGCAAACAGGAAGGAACCACAAGTCTGCATGCGATCTCTCCATGAGGTGCTAGCCAACTCCTCAACTGCCACTGAGCAGTGTGTGACTCCCAGAATATGAGCAGAAAGCAGTACATAAAAGGCTAGAAAATTAAGGAAAGATGTCAGCAACCAAAGAAAACCACACAAAGTAAGGGAGACGGAGGCTGAACATCAGGACTCTCCAAGGTTGCCCATGTTAGGACTACAGTAAGGTTACCACTGGGAGTGAGGGCAAAACTGATATAGACCAGCCTTAACAATACAATCAACCCCAGACAGGGTTAAAGTAACCTATTCATACACTATCTACCTGCTGGGGAAAAAACAAAACTAAACTAAACCCCTTAATTTTCATAGAACGAACACAACATTATTTAGAACTGCTACAGTATTTTTTATAACCTGGGAGTAAGAAGGCCTTTAAAAAAAAAAGATATAATTCATATACCACTGAAGTCACTTTTTTTAAGGTGTGAAATTCAGTAGTTTTATTATATCCACAGGTTTTTAGTAAATCCATCAACATTATCTAATTCTAGAACATTTTCATCATCTCAAAAGAAAAACAAATACCCCCACACCTATTAGCAGTCACTCTCCATTCCTTCCCCCCACTTCCTTTTAGCTCCTGGCAACTATGTGTCGATAGATTTGCTTATTCTAGACATTTCATACAAATGGAATCATGTAATATGTGGAGTTTCTTTTATTGGCTTCTTCTACTTGCACAATGTTTTCAAGATTCATACATGCTGTAGCATGCTGTAGCATGTACTGTTTCTTTTTTATGGCTGAAAAATATTTCGATGCATGGATGCATCATTTTTCTTATCCTTTCATCAGTGGATGGACAATTTGGATTGTTTTCACTTTTTGGTTATTATGAAGAATATCCTATAAACACTTGTGTACAGGTTTTATGTGGTCACATGTTTTCAATTCTTTCAGATATATATCTATGAATAGAAATGCTGAGTCCCATGAAAATGCTGCGTTTAAGTTTTTGAAAAACTGCCAAACCATTTTCCAAGAGGCTGCACCATTTTATATTTTCACTAGCAATGTATAAGGGTCCAATTTCCCCACATTCTTGCCAATACCACTTGTTATTGTCCACATTTTGATTAGAGCCATCCTAGTGAGAGTGAAGTAGTATCTCATGGTGGCTTTGATTGGCACTTCCCTAATAACTACCGATGCTGAGCAGTTTTTCCATGTGTCTATTGGCAATTTATATATCTTCTCTGGAGAAATGTCTATTCAACTCCCTGACAGTTTTTTAAATTGGGTTATTACAATTTTTCATTTAATTCAACAAATGATTATAAGCATGCTATAAAATATGACCAAGTGACTACATTCAATCAAAGCATGTTATAAAATAGGAACAAAATGACTGAAAGCCAACAGAAAAAAATATACAACAGAAAAAACAGGTGATTCAGATATTGATACTAATACGAAGATGAAAATAACTCTAACATTCAAAAAATGGGAGAAAAGATGGTGAAGCTGAACAGAGAATAAAACTATTTAAAAAATCAAGTGAAGGGCAGCCTGGGTGGCTCAGTGGTTTAGCGCCACCTTAAGCCCAGGGCCTGATCCTGGAGACCCGGGATCGAGTCCCACATCAGGCTCTCTGCATGGAGCCTGCTTCTCCCTCTGCCTGTGTCTCTGCCTCTCTCTCTGTGTGTCTCTCATGAATAAATAAATAAGATCTTTATTTAAAAAAAATCAGTGAAAATTCTACATAACACAAAACCACAGAATAAAATAAATACAATTTAAAATTCATTACATTTACTAGTGGATTAGACTCAGCCTAATTTAGAAGACAGTACACTTGAAGGCAAGTTGGGAGAGAGTAATCAGACTGAAGCACAGAGAGGAAAACAGGTGGACAATACAGGAAACAAGTGTAATCACAGATCTAAAGAAAATGAGAATAGGACAGAGCAATATTTTCAAGAAATACTGGTAGAGAACTTTCCAAAACTGATAAAAGACATTAATTCACAAATTCAAGAAACTTAGCAAACTCTAAACAATATAAATACAAAAGAAACAAAATACATTCAGGCACCGTATAGTAAAGTAAAACTACTGAAATTAAGACATTGAGAAGGCAAAATTGTGAAGACAGTAAAAACACTAGGGATTGCCAGGGATTGGAAGGAGGGATGGACAGGCAGAGAACAGAGGATTTTAGGGCTTGTGAAAATTCTACGGTACTATAATGATGGATACAAGTCATTATACATTTGTGTAAGGTCACAAAATATACAAAATCAAGAATGTAAACTTTGAGTGATTATGATATGTTAATGTAGGTTCATCACCTAAAACAAATGTATCATTCTGGAGGGGGAAGTTAATAACGGGCATGGTCATGCATGTGCTGGAACAGGGAGTACATGTGAAATCTTTGTACCTTCCCCTCAATTTTGCTGTAAATCTTAAACTGCTAATAAAAGTCTTCAAAAAAGGACAAAGAGAAAAGTTTAAAAGTGGTCAGAAACATAGACCACTTTATTTTTAGATGAATAAATCTGTATGTTCAACAGAATGGAATGGCTAAATTTTTCTAAGAAAAATGGAAACCAGAAAAAATGCAATGTCATCTTTAGAGTGCTGAAAGTACCAATCTGTAAGTCTATATTCAGTGAAAAATTCCTTAAAAGCTAAAGCAAAATAAAAAACATTTTCAGAAAACAACTTTTGAGAAAATTTGCCAGTGTACCTGTAATAAAATATATACTAAGGGAGTAATTCAGGCAAAAACAAAATGAAATAGGCAAATGCAAAATAGAACAAAGAAAACTCAGAGGACATATCTGAAGATAATGAAACCATTTAAAACAATAAAAATATTTTAAGGGCTATAAGACATGTTAAGGTATTATTTTCATCAACAATAGCACAAAAGGTAGAAGGGAGTTAAATGAAGTTAAAGTATCAAGGTTGTTTTTTTTTTTTTTAAGATATTATTTATTTATTTGACAAAGAGAGAGAGAACACAAGCAAGGAAAGTAGCAGGCAGAGAGAGAGGGAGAAGCAATATCCCTGGGAACCTGCTGTGGGGCTTAACCCTAGGACTCCAAGACTATGACCTGAGCCAAAGGCAGATGCTTAACTGACTGAACCACCCTGGCATCCCTAAACTATTAAGTTTTTGCACAGTTCTTGAAGTGTTAAAGTGATATTTGAGTTAATCAATAAAAAGCCAAAACTTCATGTTATAATATACAATATAAAAAATAAAAATTGAAGAATTATATAACTAAAATGTTAATAGAAGAAAAAGGTTTGAGTGACAAAAAAATACTATGATTACAAAAGAAGACAAGAAAGGAGAAATAAAAGATAAACATGACAAAAATGCAAAATTAACGTTAAGATGGTAGACAATTCAAAAATATTGTCCATTAAATCTAAAAGAATATGCCAATTAAAAGATGAAGATTGTCAGATTAGATTAAAAAAACATATTTCCTAGTCTCAAACTTTAAATATTAGAAATATGAAAGTAAAAGAAATTCCACACAGACTCACCATTTATTTACATCAATAAAAGAACAAACAGGCTTTAAGATAGTACTAAAGACAAAAGGAAATATTTCATAAGAACAAAAGGATTTTATGGGCACCTGCTTCTCCTCAGCCTGATGCTCCCCCTGCTTGTGTGTGCGCATGTGTGTGCATGCTCTGTCAAATAAATAAATCTTAAAAAAAAAAAAAAGAATAGGGTAGCCCCGGTGGCTCAGTGGTTTGGCACCGCCTTCAGCCCAGGGCGGGATCCTGGAGACCCCAGATCGAGTCCCACGTCAGGCTTCTTGCATGGAGCCTGCTCCTCCCTCTGCCTGTGTCTCTGCCTCTCTCTCTCTCTCTCTCTCTCTGTCTCTCATGAATAAATAAATAAAATCTTAAAAAAAAATAAAGGATTTTAAAAATTTGAAAGACTGCAAAATCATTCTATATTCTCTGAAATATTTAAAAGAAGAGTTGAACTAGAAATCAATAACAAAAAGGTAATAAGCATTTGCAAATGTTTGGAAATTAAAGAACACACATCTTTAAAAATTCCCATTTTTTTTACTGAGCAATAAAGAAAATAGGACACATCAAAAATGTGGAAGCCGTGAACAGCAATAAGAAAATTTATAGCTTAAATTTTCTTTCATTAAAAGAAAAAAAGGATGAAAATTAATGACCTAAGTTTTTATCTCAAAAAGATAGAAAAAGAGTCACAGATTAAAACCAAAAAATATAGAGAAGAAAATAATATCACAGTCATATAAAAAAGCAAACTTGTAATAGCAAAAATCAGTGAAAACAAAAGCTAGTTGTTTAACAAAATTACTAAAACTAATAAACTCTAGCAAATCTTGATCTAATCAAAGAGAAAACAAGGTGAGAGAGAACCCAAATCAATATAAGGATTAGTAAAGGAGTCAACACTAGAGATTTGACAAACATTAAAGATCATAAAAGGATGTTATGAAAAAACATTAGCCTAGTAACTCTAACATTTAAAGTAAGTTAGATTTAACTGATACACCTTCCCAAAACTTACAGAAGAAATTAAATATCTGGATAGTCCTAAGAAATTTAATTTATGATTACAAATATATCCACAAAGAAAAATCCAGGCCCAGATGGCTTCACTGATAAATTCTTCCAAACATTTATGGAAGAAATGACATCAATCATAAACTCTGTAAATGAAGAGAAAATCAAAGAATACTTCCCACTTGGCTTTATGCAGTCAGTATAACCTTGATACCAAAACTTGATAAGGGCATTAAAGAAAAGGAAAATTACAAATTCTCTTATTGATATAAATATAAAAAATCCTAAACGAAAATCAGCAAACTGAATACAATGGTATATAAAAAAGAACATGAGCAAATGGAGTTTAATCCAAGAATAGAAAGTTGGCATAACATTTTTTTTAAGGAGGGAAGGGGCAGAGGGAGAGGGAGAGAGAGAATCCCAAGTGGGCTCCATGCCCAGTGTGAAGCCCAAAGCCAGGCTCAGTCTCACAACCCTGAGATCATGACCTGAGCCAAAATAAAGTCAGACACTTAACCAACTGAGCCACCCAGGCACCAGAGCATAACATTTTAAAATCAAATGGTGTACATAGAAGAAAGAAAGAAAGAAAGAAAGAAAGAAAGAAAGAAAGAAAGAAAGAAAGAAAGAAAGAAAGAAAGAAAAGAAAAGAAAAGAAAAGAAAAGAAAGAAAAGAAAAGAAAAGAAAAGAAAAGAAAAGGAAAAGAAGGAAAGGAGAAATGACATGAAAGAAGGACTTGAATTACCTCTTTCCGTGACATCCTTCTTCCTTCAGGCCTCCCTTCCCATTGAAGCCCATTACTTCCTCCCTCCCCCTACCTCAACTACACTAATCCCTCTCCAGAAAGAAAGAAAGAAAGAAAGAAAGAAAATAAATCATGTGGCCACCCGTATTGATGCAGTAAAAGCTTCTGATAACATTTAACACTTCTTTGGATAAGCCTAGGAACAGAAGCCAACTTCTTTTAACCTGTAAGAATTATCTACAATAACAAACAACAATAACAAAATCTTAGAGCCCACATCATATTATGGTAAACTAATGACATAACAATTTACTAAAAAAGATATAAAAACTGGAAAGGAAGAAGTTAAAAGGTCATCATTAACAAACCGAATTTCTCTATATAGAACAAAATAAATATATGCATTAGCAGGGTGTCTTGATACTGTATCAGTATGAAAAAAATCACTGAATATCTACGTACTAGCAAAAACCAACTAGAAGGGGCACCTGGGTGGCTCAGTGATTGACTGTCTGCCTTTGGCTCAGGTCGTGATCCCGGGGTCCTGGGACTGAATCCCGCATCAGGCTCCCCATGGGGAGCCTGCTTCTCCCTCTGCCTATGTCTCTGCCCCTCTCATGAATCAATAAATAAAATCTTAAAAAAAAAACAACTAGAAAACAAAATTTTAAAATACCATATTTGACTTACTTAAAAAAAGATAGTAAAATAAAATACCATATATAACAATACCAAATAGCATCAAATACGTAAGAATGGAAACAGGTATAAGACCTTTACAATGCTGAGAGAAAATGAAGACCTAAACAACAAAAAGATACACTATATTTATAGATTCAAACCATCTCCAATGTTATCAATTCTCCTTCAAATTGGTCTATACATTCAATACAATTCCAGTGGAGTATTTTGTCCAGTAGAAAACACCATACTCATATATATATATATATATATATATATATATATATATATATATATACACACACACATATATATATATATATATAGAGAGAGAGAGAGAGAGAGATACTAAAGACTTAAATTGGCCAAGGTAAACATTAAAAAGAACAAAACTGGAGAAGCTTATTTCAAATATCAAGATTCATAAGTTTACAGTAAGAAAGTATTATATGTGGCAAATCTAGACAAAGAGACCAATGGAATCAAGAAACAGAGCTACACTTAGAAGGTTTTCTGATTTATAACTAAAGGTTTAGTACAGGCTAGTGGGAAAAGGATGCTCTTTTTAATTATTGGTGCTAGGTCAATGATAGGCATACTGGGGGCAAAAAAAAAAAAAAAAAAAAAAACCCTGACCCCATAACCTCACCAAGTACAAACATTAATTTGAGAAAGATTACACACAAACATATGAATAGTAAAGCAATAATACTTCTAGCAGAAAATGGAGATTATCTTCATTACTTTTGGGTAAGGCTAAAACACTAACCCTAAAAGATTGATCAATCTGATTTTGCTAAAATTAAAAACTTCCCTATATTGAAAATACAATGTTTAAAAAGGCAAAAAAGTAGGGAGATATCTATCTATATAGAAAGATGTGGTGATGTCTAGATATATGTCTGGAAAAGAAACATTCAGAATATACAGGGAATTCCCAACAAATCATTTTTTAAAAAACTAACAAAAATTAAGCAAAAAAACATGATTTCACAAAAGAGGATATCCAACTGGCTGACACAAAAAATTCATCATCATTTTTTATCAGGGAATTGGAAATTATAAGAGATATTACCATAAAACCATCACAGTAGCTAAAATTACAGGCAATACAAAAAGCTGAAAAAGATACGGAGCAACGTTAATCATTGCTGATGAATAAATTTACACAACAAATTTGGAAAACATTTGGGCAGTACCTAATATATACCCAATGATTCAGCAGTACTATTCCTGATCTATATGCCAGAGAAAGATATGCTTATATTCACTAAACAACATATACTGGAATATTCATAGCAGCTTTATTCATAATATCTCAAAACCATAAACAATCCAAATATTGGCCATTAGGAGAATGAATAAATTTTGGTATACTCTTAAAACAGGACACTACACAGCAATGAAAAGGAAAAAATACCAATATATGCAACAGGAATAAATCTCACAGACACAGTGAAAAAGACAAACACAAAAGATAATGATTCCATACATGTTATATGATTCCCTTTTTATTACTCACTTTTATGAAGGTCAAATATAAACAAAACTAATCAGTGCAGAGAGGTCAGAAAAGTTGCTAAATTTGTGGGGCAGGTATTTGAGCCCAAGTAGTAGTTACACAAGTATATTTTTATTTGTAGAAATCCATCACATGGTAGGCACACATGCACTCATGTGCATATGTATCACTCATTCAATCAATCAATCAATCAATCAATCAAGGCCAGAGAGGATGGGATCAAACAAAAATAGATAAGATTGGCTTTTTATAGAAGTTGGGACAGTTTCTCCAACATAGCAAGAAGGAAAGCAAGATCGGTTCATATATTGGTAGTTCTGTCAGTTTGATGGTAGAAAAATGACGGAGCTGTTGCTCCAAGTTTTTATATTCTCAGTCTCATGAGTTGAGGTCGTGCATGAGAAGAGACTGTGAACTCTCACCATAAAGCAGGCTGGTAAACTGAGAAGCAGTTATAGATGTATTAGTCCTGTTGCTACTATAAAAAAAACCTACTGTAAAGTTAGGCTTGAAACAACATAAATTTATTATCTAACATTTCAAACTATACTATAAAACTATAGTAATCAAAACAGTATGGTACTGACATAAAAATCGACACACAAATCAATGGAACAGAGAGCCCAGAAATAAATTGACACTTACATGGTTAATTAATCTATGACAAAGGAGGCAAGATATAAAATGCGGGAAAGACAATCTCTTCCATTAATGGTGTTGAGAAAACTGGTCAGCTACATGCAACAGAACAAAACCGGGTCATTTTCTTATACCATATACAAAATTAAACTCAAAATGGATTAAAGATTTATGACCCAAAACCAAAATTCCTAAAAAGAGAACATAGGCAGCAATCCCTTGGATGTCAGTCTTAACAATATTTTCTGGATCTGTCTCCTCAGGAGGGAAACACTATTAAGGAAAACCATGAACAAAATGAAAAGGCAATGTATTAGTTGGAAGAAGATAATTTGCAAATGATATATCTAAAAAGGGATGAATTTCCAAAATATATAAAGAACTCATACAACTTAACACCAAAAAAATCCCACAAATAATCCAATTAGGGGGATCCCTAGGTGGCTCAGTGGTTTAGCGCCTGCCTTCGGCCCAGGGTGTGATCCCGGAGTCCCGCAATCGAGTCCCACGTGAGGCTACCTGCATGGAGCCTTGCGTCTCCCCATGTCTGTGTCTCTGCCTCTCTCTCTCTCTCTGTGTCTCTCATGAATAAATAAATAAAATCTTAAAAAAAAAAAAAAAAGAAAATAGAGAGGACTAAAAATGTAGACATTTTTCCAAAGAAGACATATAGATGGCCAACAAACATATGACAAGATACTCAACATTAAAAAAAAAAAGATGCTCAACATTACTAATCATCAGGGAAATGCAAATCAAAACCATGAGAAACTACCTGACACCAGTCAGAATGGCTGTATCAAAAAAGGTAAGGACAAATGTTGGCCAGCATGCAGAGAAAAGGAAGCCCTTACACACTGCTAGTGGGAATGTAAACTGGTGCAGCAACTATGGAAAATAGTATGGAGGTTCCTCAAAAAGTTAAAAATAGAAATACCATACAACCCAGTAATTCCACTTCTGAATATTTACACAAAGGAAACAAAAATGCTAATTCAAAAAGATAGATGCATCCCTATGTTTACTGCAGTATTGACAATAGCCATTGTAAATATGCTTCCACATGGAAGCAAGCTAAGTGTCTATCGAAAGACAAATAGATAAAGATGTGGCATATATATGTGTGTATATACACACACAAACACACACAATGAAATAACACTCAGCCATAGGGGAAAAAAATGAAGTCTTGCCATTGCCATTATGACAACATGGATAGACCTAGAGAGTATTATGTTAAGTGAAATAAGTTAGAAAAAGACAAATACCATATGATTTCATCTGTATATAGAAATTAAAAAACAAAAACAGAAATGGATTCATAAATACAGAGATTAAACTGGTGGTTGCCAGAGGAGATGGGGGTAGGAGAGATGGACAAACTAAATGAAGGGGACTAAGAGGCACAAACTTCTAGTTATAAAATAAATAAGTCAAAAGGATGAAAGTATAGCATAGAGAATATAATTAATGATATTGTAATAACTTTGTATGGTGATACATGGCAACTATACTTACCGCACTGACCATTTTGTAATGCATATAATTGTTGAGTCACTATGTTATACACCTGAAACTAATATAATATTATATGCCAACTATAAAGGTCAATAATTCTTTTTTATTTTTTAAAATTTATTATCTTACAGTTTTTAGGTCAGAAATCTAATATGAGTCTCACTAAGCTAAAAATCAAGGTGTTGGTTGGGCTATGTTCCTTTTTGGGGCCCTAGGGGAGAATCCTTTCTATGCTTTTTCCAGCTTCTAAAACTGCACACATTCCTTAGCTTGTGGCCCCTTTCCTCCAACTTTGAAAGCCAGTAGCACTGTATCTCTGACTATTCTTCCACAGTCACATTTCCCTGACTCTCTTTCTTTTGTCACCTTCTTCCACTTTTACGGACCCTGGTGATTATTACACTGTACCCACCCAGAATATCTGTGATTATCTCCTCATTGAGGATCCTCAATTTAATTCCATTTGCAAAGGAACTCTTGCCTTGTAAGATAATATATTCACAGGTTCTGAAGATTAAGGACATGGACAGCTTGGGTGGAATGGTGGTATTATTCTACCCACTACCTACCACACCAGGACACCAACACACCAAACCAGTAATTATCAAAGTGTTGTCCCCAGAGCAGCAGAATGGGCATCATCTGGCAACTTGTTTGAAATGCAAATTCTTGGGCCAAATTCAAGATTTATGTAATTAGAAAATTGTGGAGTGTTGCTCAGCAATCTGTTTTAAAAAGTCCTCTAGGTGATTCTGAAGCACAGTAATGTTTAAGCTCTCAGGATGGCCATGGTCTTATCAAGCTTTGCATAGCCTTCCTTGATCATCTATCATTTACTGCTATGTGCCATTTTACTTACCTTATTCCATGTGTGCTGTGAAAAAAGTTGGGAAACTCTGGCATAAATAATTCTTATGCTATCTAGGAAATAGAATTTGTTGATTTTTATTCTCTATCACATTTACATTTTTAAGGAACTGAGTCATTAAAGAACAAATTCCTTTAAAGAGGAGCCTATGTACTCTATCAATTAATAGAAAAGCTAAGAAAAAAGAAATGAAAACTTAGAAATTGCGACTGTGTCACATAATAAAGGAAAAGAAGCAAAAAGTATTCTTCCCCAGAAACTTTTAAGATGCTCTGTTTAAAATACAGTAACACTCCATATAATGCTGGCATAAAGGCACAAGGTTGATACCTACTTTTAACAGTTATCTACATTATAGATCAAAAGATTTCTTCCTATAACACAAAGTGAGAAAACACTATGTGGGATGTAGGCAATAATGGTTTCTTTCACTACACATAAAAAACCCTCAATACCAACTAATATAACAACAACAACAACAAATACTTAGATAGTAATTATTGCCGTGTGCCAGGCATTGTTCTAATTATATATATTAACTCATTTAGTTCTTACAGTAATTCTTTGAGAACTTAAGTATCTCATTTTACAGATAAAAAACTGAGGTACAGAGAGGTTAAGAAACTATCCAAAAAAGCACAGCTCATAGGCAACTGTGTGAGCCATAACTCAAAATAAGACAAGTGGGTTCCCAAGTCCATCACTATGCTATAGGCACAGGAAAGAGAGAAGTCGAACTCATGTGAAAGCCACCTAGAAAGATGAAGAAGCTAAAAAGAAACTAGAGATTCCTCTATCCTTAGAAGTTTCTAGGAGCAGGAGTACACTCTGAGATCCTGATTTAGATCTAATCATGGAAGTAGCCTTAGAGTGATTTCAGAATACCCCAAATCACCAAAAACAAAACAAAACAAAACAAAAAACAACAAATCCAAACAAACTTAAAAAACCTCAGCTGATTGTTCAGGTCTGGAATTCCTTTGAAAAGAAGAGAAAGCATTGTTTCAGAAATATAGGGTAAGGAGTGCCAGGGTGTCTCAGTCAGTTAAGTGTCTGCCTTTGGGTCAAGTCCTGATCTCAGAGTCCTAGGATTGAGCCCCAAGTCTGGCTCCCTGCTTAGCAGGGAATCTGCTTCTCCCTCTTTCTGAGTGTGCACTCTCTCTCAAAATTAAAATCTTTAAAAAATAATGGGGGAAAAAAAAGTAAAGTATTAATGTTAATTGAGACTACTAATATATAGAAATTCATTCATTTTAAAGTATAAGCAAAGAACTGATTAAAATCATAACTTTTTTGTTTTGATTAGAACAGTAAGTGAATTTATTAGTATTTAAAGAAATGTTCACATCCATACAAAGGAAGGAAGGAAAAGAGAAGTAAATCTGAAGGAGAAAAAAATCCTGACATCATAGTTTCACTACATTTTCCCTCATTTGGACAAGAATGACATTCCTGAGACTTCCTGTGATTTCTCAAATTCAAGAATATCTACACAAAATACTTTTTCCCCATATAATCATTATATATAAAATAACTGAGAGATATATGTCCATTTCAGACCCCATATAGAAGTTATGGTGACATGAAGAAAACAATAGACTCATTAAGACATGGATGCTGAGTGGTGTACTAGGCTCAAGAGCTAAATAATTCACTCTCACACAGCAGCCTCTCCATCAAAGTAATTCAAATTCCTACCATTTCAAAATCACCTTCAGAGCTACTCATGAATTGTTCAAATCTATAATGTTAAATCTACTGTAAGACTTGTGCAGAGGGTATTTTTCTAGAACTACAAATTAAGAAGTTCTGATCCCCATAATCTATGAAGATTTCATTTAAACCTATTTTTTAATGCATTTCCAGAGGAAATAATTGCCCTCACTTTAAGGTTTAAAGTATTCACTGCTTTAAATATGACCGTATCATCAAAAAACCTGAGAACCTAATTCAAAATCCAAATTCCCAGGCTCCCATCATAGAGCTAATGAATGAGAATCTGTGGGATGTGGGAGCAAGGCTACAGAATCTAGTTTTAATAAGCTCCCAGGAAGGAAGCCCCATAAAGAACTCTGTGCTGTCATTCGAGACCACTGAGACACACTCAGCATTTTTTGAAATTTGACAAAATTCAACCATCCATTATTTTTAAACTGAATGCTAACTTTGGGAGAACTCTAAATTTCATCATCAGATAAACTTTATCATGCTAACATTTCAATGATTTTTTTTTAATCAAGTGTTATTTTCTGAAGTGTACTTTTTGTAAAATCAAAACTCATTTTATGTTTATAAACCATAAATAGTTAACACTTCTCATACAAAAACAGCTTTCAGGGCAGCCCGGGTGGCTCAGCGGTTTAGCGCCACCTTCAGCCCAGGGCGTGATCCTGGAGACCCAGGATCGAGTCCCACGTTGGGCTCCTGGCAGGGAGCCTGCTTCTCCCTCTGCCTGTGTCTGCCCCTCTCCCTCTCCCTCCCCTCCCTCCCTCTCTCTCTCTCTCTCTCTCTCTCTCTCTCTGTGTCTCTCATGAATAAATAAATAAAATCTAAAAAACAAACAAAAAACAGTTTTCAAAGAGTAAAACTATCTCATTCATTCACCAATAATCCTCCAATGACTCTATATGATCCACTGATTTCAGAACAATATACAAGTTGTATGTGCAATAGTTGAAGGGTATTCATTCAGATGCAAGAGTATCATTTAGCTTTATCACAGACTAGCTGTCACTGTGCCAGTATACAGTTCATGTATGACCCTTAAGAAAGACAGAGTCTTATTAGTTGTCAAAAAAAAATTCAGAATCTCAAATAATCAAGAATTCCTTATTCCCATACTGCTTTTGTACATCTGACTTAACTCCTTTTTAAAAATTTCTTATTTCTCTCAGTCTATCTCTCTTTCTCTTATCTCTAAAATCACCTCCCTTCACCTTCTTGATGTCATTAGTCACTGTGCCAATAAATTTAGTATCTGTAGCTTTCAAAGATGAGTTACATTTCTCATAAGTTATCAATACAGTATTAAATTAATCTTCAATCTACCTGAAAATAATGTACATCATTGAGAAGACTTTATATGTTTATAGTGAATTTAATTAAGATGAATTTGGGGCTTTTGAAAGGAAATAACCATCTCTAATCAAATAATGCCTAAGATGGAGAAGGAATAAAACTAACTCTCAAGAGCCATTCAATAAACAGCTGAATAAAAAGCAGAAAAGTAAATATTGACTATGTTTAATAAAGCTTTGAGACAAATTATTTTGAAAGTTACTTTTAGGAAATAATTATAAAATACTATTAACTACCAGAAAAAGTTACCCTGAGACAATACACTACCTGGCAAAATAATCTGAAATTACACATAAACCAAAAATTTTATATTTAAAATACAAGTGATTATATTATAAAGATAAAAGGAATTTAGTCCACTTATTTCATGGATAGATCTATTCATTGTGACAGAATTTTAAATGAACACAATTTCAAACAGTAAAAATATAAATAAAAAAGTAAAAATATAAATAGAAGGCTAAAGAAATCCTTTACAAGCTAACATAATACAGTTCAGTAAGCATACTGTTAAGCTTTCTCACCCATTCATTTAAAATGTGACAACAAATGAAGAAACACATTTTGGAATATAATAGCTTGGAACCAGTTAAAACAAAATCCATTAATAATGACAAGTTTGCTAGGTAGGTTTGACCAAAGATCTCTACATAAATTTCTTATATTTACTGTTTTTTCTGATAAACATCTATATAGAAGAATAAAAGGTACTATACATAAACAGAGGCTACAAGTAAATCAATGCATTGTGTATAATGGATGATTACATTTTAATAATTCTTATAATTGCACAAATTATTTTATTCACCTATAGTTAAAATTTGAAGTTTAAAAACATTAAGATTAAGGTTTTATAATCTATTTTTAAATATAAAGCTACTAAACCAACAAGATAAAAATCAAGTTCTATGAATAAATATTTTAAAAGTAAGTACTCTAGGATCATAACACTGACAACACTAATTATCTTTTCTAGTCTTGGCAGTTATGTTGCATACTGTTTGGGTGACTGATGGGATAATTTCACTTCATTTTCCTTCAGTTTATTCTGGACCATGTAGGAGAAGAATATAAAAATAATTAACACCTCTAAACAAAATACTTGATAAAGTTTTTAGTTGAAATAAAATGCTTAAAAAAAACCTTAATTAACTAATACATGATTCTAGAGCAATTAACAACTAAACCTTTACTTGCTGAAGGAAAACTTTCACTAAGAATTTCTGATTTTAAAAAATCATCAATTCAGTATTAATATTAACTATTTTAGGACTTTTATCTATCAAGACCATACACTTACACTAAAAGCTCTTTTCATCAGTTTGAGCTAACGTTACATTAATTATCAAAAATATGTCTATATATTTTTATATCATTAAAGATTTTACTCACTAAAAAAACATTTAATCAGCAACAATCAAAGCAGTCAGAAACAGGTAAAATGTATGACAAAACAAGTTATTTCAGTTCCTTACACTTACAGACATTTTGATTAATTTATTGATAATGACCTTATATCTAAAAGAAAAAGTATTTAAATAATATTTAATCTCAAAAATAATACTTTATAAATAGTAAATACATTGTCATTTAACTGGAAAAAGTATAAAAGACATTAAAAACCAACTTTTTTATTTGAATATTTTAATAAATTTTAAGTCT
This sequence comes from Canis lupus familiaris, assembly GCF_011100685.1. NCBI lineage: Eukaryota > Metazoa > Chordata > Mammalia > Carnivora > Canidae > Canis > Canis lupus. The sequence goes on along the minus strand of NC_049239.1, from coordinate 36,346,903 downwards.
TAACATAGTTTATGTATGTCTTACATAATTTATAAGTCATATGGATTATAATTAGGATAAATATTAAAAATAATTAATAAAAAGCATATTCTTTGCCTTGATCACCTGATTTTTTGTTGTTGTTGTTTATAAAATTAATCACAGTTAGCGGGGTAGAAATCGCTTTGAGCTTCATGAATGACATCCAAGAGATGGGAAAGGATTAGTTCTCAGTTGCTGCCAGTTATAGCGCCAGGTGGCTTTTTCTGCAGTGAAGGTGTTACCGATAATCCCATTACACTGGTACTAAATCTTGCAGACATCAAAATTATCACCAAGGTTCCTTTTCATCCCATCCTTTCCAAATGACTGGAAGTCGCTTCACCTGAAAGAAGTCAAATCCACATGCAGCTGCTGTTTTAGAAGGCAGCAAACTCCCTGAGAATGCCAGTCGTGATTCAATTTTGCTGTGCTGGTGGCCCCCTATTCCCTGTCCAATAATACATCTGTTAAAAAATCCTACAGCTACAAATCAAGTTTAATCCTACCAGGGACCTCATGTTGGTCTTGTCTTCCAAAAAGGCAGCAGGTTCTGCTGTCTATCTCTGCTAGCGTCTGGGGAATACCCTTTAAATCCCAGCTCTACTTAGAAGAATAAGCTAAGGATCACAAAACATGACCTCAAAAACCCTGATATGACTATATTCTGACCCAGAGGCATTCATTCTAGGTGAAGATTAGAACTTTGCATAATAAGATTACACAGCAAGTGAATGATATCAAGGGACTATCCATATGCAGCCGCCTGGTTTTCTATAGACAGCCTGTGCTCTGCAATATGCAGTGCAGACGAAAAAGAGCTTGGTCTTTCTAGCTGAAATAAAATAGATTCACATAAATTAGTTGGCCATTTCCAGATTCCTAAATCCCCTATTACATCTTTTATTGACAGCTCCTGTGAGGATAGCACAAATGTTATTCCTTTTTATTCTGTGGTTCTATAACAATCATGCTCTGTAATTGAAATGTACATAGATTATGGCTCGAAATTAACATCTTGTTTGCTGTAATCTTGGATTACAATTGACTGTGTACATAATAAAATTAGGAAATCAATGGATGGATTTATCATCTCCAAGAAACTAGAGGTATTGTTTAAAGAATAGTTTAACATTTTGTGTCAATACTTTAAACACAGAAGTCACAGAGTAGTCAATAAAAATTTAAGTGAGTAAAAGAATACAACAGGCATTACGCAATATCTACATAAAAGTTAGATTACATAAAAATTAGTTCATTTCCCTCAAAATCCTAAAGTGTTAAAATTTTCAAAATGTGAAAAATTCAGAGATCTCATAACATAACGATTTTCTCTTGAAACCATACTTGAGCAAGGTTAATTACACATAAGTGGGTGCAGTAGCAGTATTTTATACACATCATCTTGATCATTTTATATTTTGAAATATTTGAATCAATTCAATTGTAATTCAAGGTTTTATAGTTCTTTAACTACATCTTTTTAAAGTATTTAGTGAAGTTCCCTCTACTTATATTTGAATATATACAGAACATTTAAAATGTATGGAATCCTAGAGAACTTTATGTTCAGTTTTTTCCTGTCAAGAAGTTTAAAGCTAAATGAACTCTAAGCAAACTTATATGAAAAGAGATACAATCACACAAACACCAATGCAAAAAATTTTTACAATGAGAAGAGGAGTTCTCAATTTTAGTTAAAAAAAAAAAAAAAAAGCATTAAGACATGCATGCAATGGGATTCTTATAAAACTAAGATCCCTGGTATGCTTGAAATATATTTGACAACTTTGATTTGCCCACAACTGTTGAGGAGCATACTACATCCATTATATTAACCATTATTTCCTTATCATCACAATATATTTAAGCATATCTATTACAATATCTAAGTAGTCAGGAGTCAGAGGACATAATTATGATTTTGTGTATTAATCAGGCAGATATATACCATTAGTATCAGTCAGAGAGCTATAGAAAACACTGTATGTAATTTCAAGGACAGCCTGTGAATATTCTTTGGTCATCCTAAATAGGATATTACTAGAAAAGTAATGAGGAATGCAAAAAATATTTTGTTATGATATTTATATGCAGTACTTTAGAGCTACACTGTTCAATAAGGTAGACATTAGCTACATATGGATACTGAACACTGGAAATGTGACTAGTCCAAACTGAGATACATTTTAAGTATAAAATATACACTGGACTTTGAGGACATAAAAACAAAAAATAATAAAATATTTTATATTGATTACATGTTGAAAAGATGATATTTCAGATATAATGGATTAAATAAAATACATAAATGGCTTGCATTACATATCAATTGAACAGCATTGCATTAGCAGATCATAAATTTTCAATAACCCTAAATTGTGAAATTGCGTAACTAAAAAAAAATACTAAAGCAGAGGGTTATCATGGAAGAACAAACATTCCAATGCCAAATCTGATACATAAGCTTAGAAAAGAACAAAATGCTGTCATTTCCACCTGTATTTCATATCTCTACCTTAAGGGTAATGGGGGAGAAGGGACCAACCAAGCTGCTGATCATTATGTACCAGAAAACAATATTTTATAGTTACAAAAATGCTTTATTTAGTCTTGTAAGCATAGAATTTTACGAAAAAACATCTTGGGCAACTTCACTAAAGACTAGTTAGGTCTATATGTCACCATTAATTGAATCCAATAGACAGCAACTTCAAAAAACATTTCTAGATCAGAAAAGGCCATGATTTTTTTCTAAGGTGCTATATAATTATTTATATTCAAATTTTAAAAATACAAGTAATAACTGTACAGATTTGAAGCATTTAATTTAATGTATTTCAGTATTTTAGCAAAATAAAAAAGGTCAATTTCATAAATTATTAGAAATTCACTTTTCCATTATTCTTTTCATTATATCCATCATTGTAGGTTAAAAAATTCATTAATAAAAAGGGTTTAACAGAAAGAAAACTATAAATAGTTAAAATATAAAACATATACCTAATTTAGTTCAAGAAAGTTAATGGCAGATTTAGTATGACTAGACAATTGATGTCATACAATTAAAATACAAAGTCTATCTTTGTCACACACTGGAATATTATTTCAATGTAAACAATAGTATATAGGTATTAACTCATTGAAAAGTTGCTTTTCATAATTATTCCTTTATAATATTTATCTAAAATACTAAGACTAATGATGAATTATGAGTATCAATAAATAAGATGGATAAAAATCTAAATCAATTCTTTATGATCTAGCCATGTTTCTTTTTCCTAGCCTTTTAAAATTATGTAAGTTCTTTCCTTTTCTGGTAACAAGTATCATCACCGAGACACATAGACACAGAGACACACATAAAAACAAAATAATAACAATAAAAAAACTTTCTAAGCATCACTATATGAGTGTAATGATATTCAGTCTAAGTTAATCCCCAGACATCCAAATTCATGAATAAAAATTCATCAGTTTTAAATACACTGAGCCTATTAAGCAAGAACAAAAGCATATGCACAAAAGAGCTTTTAATATATTTCAAAGCCCACAAGAGCCGTGGTCTCATTAAAATTATAAATTACACAAACATGGAATGAAGATTCAAACTGCAGTGCAGCTAAGCAGATTACAGAAAACCCCGCGTTCCATATGATAACACACCATGGCCCTCCCAGATGGGGGCTTGGAACAAAAAGGCCATCACCACAGCTAGGGAAAACCTCCTTGTGATCTCTGGTTTCTGTTCAGCAGATGACAGCCAAATAATATGTTGATTATTCTGTTTGTGCTGCTAAGCTTGTAAGATGGAATAAAAGCGATATGATCTATTGTGAACCCAATGCTAATGTGTTGCTCCACTCATAAATAATATACTGAATTTATTTTGAAACTATCTTTTATCTGAATTTCAGTTTTTAAATGCATGAATTAAAATAAAAGCCAGGATAAAATAATATTTAATTTGATGCTTTAAACTAAGAAATGTAATGACAAGTGAAAAATATCTAAGTGCTTAGTTAAGAGTTAAGTATAATCGCCTTTCTTTCATTTCAGCACTGTGATCAAAGACAAAATATATTTTTAAATAGGCAATTACTCTCATTATGAAATATAAATCCAAAATTAATAAACAGGAAGTTTATAATATATATCATTGACAAGATAAAAATATACTAGAGCACATAAAGACACTTTTCTGCAATAATAGCACATAATCAGAACATACATCTAAAATATCTCTGAATAAAAGTATCACTGAAAGTCTTATGAATATTCATAACTTGTACACAAATAGATGCTAACAAAATATCCTACTTAAAATCAAAATGATTTTTTAAAAGTTTCTAAAAATAATTTTCAAATATAACATATTTAGAGAACATCTTTTCTTTTTTATAGCTGTAGAGTATTTCATTGTATAGATATGCCATAGTTCATTTAACCACTACTCTACTGACAGACATCCACAAAAGAATATGCAAACATATTAATCTAGAAATATGTATTAGAATGTTTATAGTAGCATTATATGGAAAACCACCCAAATGTCCATTAACAGAATGCATAAAAAAAATAGTTGTGATACAGTCATACAAAGGACTGGAACAATGAAAATGAACCAACCAAAACAACATGCAACAATGCAGATGAATCTCAAGACGTAATAGCAAATAAAGGAAACCAAACATAAAAAAAATTCTATTGTATGATCCTATATATGTAACACAAAACACATACATCATATTTTCTTTATCTGGGTGTGGTTACATGGGTGTATTTGGCTTCTAGAAAATTCACTAAGCCATCTACTTTTCCATATATATATATATATATATATATATATATATATATATAGCTTTCTTTAAAAAGGCAGTTTTACACACTAATACAGTATACAAACATACTCAAAAACCTTATAAGAAATTTAGAAACTGATGTATATAAAATCTAAAAGGTGAAAACTAAGCATTCTTAAACTACTTATTTGAATAATCAAACTTTCAACTCAATAGCTGAGACAAATTCCTGGACTCTTTTAAATGGAAAAGGAAAAGCCACTCACCCTATTATCTTCCCCAACCCCCAACCTCTAATACCATATTTTCAAAGGTATCTAGCCTTTTTGTCAGGAGTTACTGCTGCTGCTGCTTTTATAATAATGGAGCTAAAACAATCTCAGTACTGAACATTTGCCCTTATATGAGAAAATAAAGTAACACAGAAGACAAAGCAGGATAAAGAATACATATGTTTACTGTTTTCCCCCTGCCTTCAAATTTCATAAACTTTTGTTAATTATGAATGCTTATTACCTAATTTAAGCAATCTCTTGAAAAATCTTGTTTTAGTTTTCAATGAAGTTAAAGAAAATATAATTAATTCTTTAATATCAGTATCATACAAATAAAGTGAAATTTCACAATAGTATGATAAGCTAAACGATTTATCTCATTACTTCCCACTTAAATATTTTCCTTTATTTCTATACTGGAATCAACACATAATCTACAAAACTGTTTTTCTCATATGGAAAAAATACTCTAAGAAATAAGCTAAAAGAGGTCATCTAAAGATTATAGGATTCATTTTTCATTTCTATAACAAATATTAATTCAGTGCTAACTAACGGGCTCTGGGGATAAAGGAGTTAAATTAGCTAATTTTGTGGCAAATATAACAGACTTACCCCTTTCCCTCTCATTTGATTTACAAATGAAACAAAACTATTTTTAATAAGTAACACATTAATATATTCAAAAATTAAACAGTCTACATGATATACAGTTAAAAGTCCCATCTACTTCATTTTCCCTATCCATCCACACACGATTGAGATTTTGTATAACCTTTCAAATTTTATTTTTGCAAACATAAGCAAATATGAATATATATTTTTATTTCCTTCCCCTTTAAGCAATAAGTAGTTTACTAAACAATGAACTCTGCCCTTTTAAAGATTTTATTTTTAAGTAATTTCTACACCCAAAATGGGGCTTGAACTCAGCATCCTAAAATCAAAAGTAGCACACTCTACTGACTGAGCCAGCCAGACACCCCTGAACTTTGCTCTTTTAAAATAGCAATGTATGTTTCAAAACTTTCTAAATCTGCATTCAGAAAATATCCTCTTAGGCAACCCCAGTGGCTCAGCGGTTTAGCGCCGCCCTCAGCCGGGCATGTGATCCTGGAGGCCTGGGATCGACTCCCACATTGGGCTCTGTGCATGGAGCCTGTTTCTCCCTCTGCTTGTGCCTGTGCCTCTCTCTCTCTGTTTCTCATGATTAAATAAATAAAATCTTAAAAAAAGAAAAAGAAAGAAAATATCCTCTCTCTTTTCATAGCTGTAGAATATTTCATTGTATAGATATGCCACAGTTCATTTAACCAGCACCCTAATGATAAACATTAGGGGTGTTTCCAATCTTTGGCTACTGTAAAAATGCTATAGCAGAAACTCCTATATATAAGTTATTACATGAGTACACAAGCATATCTGTAATAAATTTCTGGAATTAGTATAAAGACAAATGTGTAAATGCATTGGTCTTTTTCTAGAAATTGCCAATTTGTTGTTTTCTATGGGGGTTGTGTCATTTTACACTTCCACTACTGAAACATCTCAATGTATCCTAGGAAAAGCTATTTCTCTCTTTGGGCCTCTAAGATATTTTATTCATAAGGCAATTCCCAAAGATGTTCTTATTGCAAAAAAAACTACATAAAACTGTTTGTTTTACCCCAATTACACATGTAAAATCTGTTCACATAGTAAGTTTAAAAACAAAGGATTTTTCAAAAACCTCACTGACATAGGAAATTATAATGATGTACTGGGATAGCAATTATATCTATCCTTCCTCTGATCTAAAAACAAATATAGGGCAGCCTGGGTGGCTCAGCAGTTTAGTGCTGCCTTCGGTCCAGGGTGTGATCCTGGAAGTCCCGGGATCGAGTCCCATGTCGGGCTCCCTGAGTAGAGCCTGCTTCTTCTCCTTCTGCCTGTGTCTCTGCCTCTCTCTCTTTCTTTGTGTCTCTCATGAATAATAAACTCTTTAAAAAAATAAAAATAAAAACAAATAAAAACAAATATACTCTCCTACCCTAGTATTTTTTAAATTCACATTCAGTAGTTTATAATTGCATAAGTAATCAAATGCATTTCACTTTGAAATGAATAGTTTTCCTGAAACCAAATCTGTGTTACTTCTATATTGTCCTTGAAAAAGCTATCATTTCAAAGGTGGTTTAATTTTTATGACTGCCATTCTCAAATGGCTGTGTCACCTAATACATTTTTTTTAATTTCAATGCCAATCCTATCAACTGTTTTATAATTAGAAAATACCCACTTTTGTCAATTGGACTTCCCATTGAAGAAATCCTTAAGCGACTCCAGTTTTAATATCGTTGTTTTGTAAGAAAATCTGTGCATGATAATTTTTATTACCCAAATGAGGATGCACTGGTATATGCGATCTATGCTGCATCTCAATTATTCAGAAATCAGCAGTCAGATAATCTCAGTCCTCTGAAACAAAGTGGTTAGCTTAGTTGATGAACCCACAGTCAATTTTTAAAACCTGCCACACCTTCTGTGCCCTTAGTCAGTAGATGGCGCAGAACCACACTTAAGCTCTCACCTAAACAATGTATGTTAGGCAAATGCTGATTTTAATATTAGAGTCAATAGAACGCACTGACAGCAAAAGACAACAAAAGTAAATCAAAACAAAACAAACACCACACATCACAAGGTCCCAGGACACAAAACTTATCAGTTGAGAACAATATAGGAGAACAGCAAAAAGTCTCTGAGGAAATCACTTAAATTCTGTCAAGTGACTGATGTTTCACTATGACAACTCTGACAACAAGCAAAAAAATTTAAATAACCTTAAATTATACTCCATTTGTTCTGTTTAACAGAAGGGTAAATTTTATATTTTAAAAACATTTTGAAAAAATTTTCATACAAAACAAGTTTTGGCACATAAAAGGATAAGACTCAATTATCCACAAAATTAACGGATGAGAAATATACCATTTGTTATTGATGCCTAATGAACGAGGAATCACTCAAAGTAAAATTCCCAAGGTTAGACTATACTATGGCCATCTTTTAGGAGATGAACTATGATAAAGTGTGGTAACATTTTGGGGGCTTCAAACATGGAATTCCCTGTCCTAAGACAATTTTTGGTTAACAGTCAAAAAGATATCTGATAATTTCTGAAAGCTAGTCAGGCAAATTTTCCACTTAAATGGCTGGATACACTAAAAAAAAAATATCCTGATTTCACTTTTCACTTTGTTTTCTTTACATTGTGACTGCTAAGTAGACAGGTTGATCTGGTTTCTAGCTCCAACTTGCTAAATGACCTGTCCAAGTGACTCAATCTCTCTAGCCCTCCTTAGTTTCTTCATCAGTAAAGTGAAGGAGTTATACAAAATATGGCATGTTAACAGAATGAATTTACTAATAAAGTAAACCACAGAGTTACTACCTTAAGTCTTATCATCTATTTCTTTACTATACCTATACATCTATCTACATACATACTGTTTTGAAACTATCACAAACTATATGCTACTTTACATTTACATTTAAGGCCTAAAGTAAAAGAAATTATAATCATTTCAGAATCTTTTCCAATATTGAATATGTGTTATTCTCAAGATACAACAAATTTCTCATGTACTCAGTTAAATTAATTTAAAATACCATATAATGAATTATCTTTAACTTGAAAATATATGACTTTTTCTACCTGATACACATAAAAAACAACATATGATATGTAAAAGAATATTCATGGAAATTTCATTTATAATAGCCACATACTAGAAATAACCCAAATATCCACCAACAAGAGCATGAATGAATTCTGTCATAGTCATTCCAAAGGAATAACATAAAATGATGAAAAGGAATGAATATTACCTGCAACTACATAAATGATCTACAAAGCAGAACAATAAATAAAGGAAGAAAGAATACATATGATTCCAGACAATGGCACTACCAGCTGACCCACCCATGTCCAATGCTGCCTGATACCCCACTGGGCACCCAGTAGCCATATCAGGATCATGGTGAGGCAGGCAAGCAAATCCTGAAGGAAAGCATGAAGGCAGTCACAGGTGCTAATCTTTCGTCAGTATCCAACATGAGCTCTTGGTTTAGCCATAGGGTCCAGACCTCAGCTCTACCACCCCCAGCCATCTTTCTGTCTCTGCAATCAAAGCTGACACCTGCAAAAATGGCTAAACAAGGCAATGGAGACCTTGCAGCTGACTAGAGTGCTAACACTGGTGCTAGAAGAGGACCCATCCTCTTCATGCCTCAATGGAGAACAAAGACTTCTTCCAGCTGCTGGAAGATGACACATCCCTGAGGTGCTGGAGTTTGGAAAAAGCTGGACCCCAGCAGGAATGTGTGCTGTGATGTGACCCAGGTCAGGAGAACACCAAGCACAAAAAGGACATCACCCTCATCACCTTCAACATACACAAGTAAAATCCTTGGAACTTCTTTGGCAGCCTAGCATCAAAGCCACATTCTATAAGCTGTACTCCATTGAGCTGTGACTCTCAAGGACTTGGTCCAAAGTATTCAGGGAGCTGCTCCAGTTGGACCTCCATGTTGCTGCAAAGCCTGGGCCATATGTTCCTGGGAATTTCCTCACCCTGCTAAACAGTGGCAGCGTCAGCACCAAGGTGGCCTCCATCTCTACTGATAGGGGTTCTGAGCTTCTGCCCCTAGACTTGTTCCAAGAAACACAATGCAAGCACTGTATCAGGTTTTGGGTCCTGCAAGCAGTGCACACTAGATAACTCACCTGTTTTCCCATGTTTTCTAACTGCATTATGACAGTTCCTATTAGTGTAATACCTCCACCCCTAGCCTATACCCTTTCCTGAAGAATGCTGTCCCTTCCTAACCATCTTTCAAGCCTCCCACTTACCCTGTCCCCTGGCAACTTGATCCCACCCTAATTAATGTTACATCTAAATGTTTTAGAACTCCTCCTGTCCCTAAGCTCCCCAGTACAATAAAGAGAGTCCTCTCTGACTTTACATTGATATCTTTAATTCTTTATACCCTTCTCCAAAATAAAAACATTACCAATAAAAATATTAAATCGTTTACAAAAAATACATGTGATTCCATAAAAATTAAGACAAAAAAAAGTGAACATGTTGCTAAGAAATACACATAAAAATGATAAAAATTATATAGAATTATATAAATAATTAGCATAAAAGTCAGGACATTGGTTACTTCTGAACAAAAAGGAGATGTATCAAGGGTTTCTGGGATGCCAAAATTATCTATGGTTACATGGATGTTTGCTTTATATTTACTTCTTTTACTATGTATTTTTCTTTTTTTTTTCTTGAAGATTTTATTTCTTTATTTGAGAGAGAGTGAGAGAGCAAGGGGGGGGTGCACAGGGGGGGAAGGTCAGAAGGATAAGCAGACTCCCTGCTGAATGAGGAGCCTGATGAGGCGAAGCTTGATCCTGGAACTCCAGAATCTGGGCTGAGCTGAAGGCAGGTGCTTAACTGACTGAGCCACCCAGGCACCCCCACATTTATGTTTCTATATTATGTTGTTTTATAATAAGTTTAAAATAGTATATTTTTTGAAATAATACATTCTTATAGAGAAGGAAAAGAATTCCTCTTTTTTGCTAACAATTTACTTATTTACATTTCTAATTTTTAGAAGAAATAAGAAATAAGTGATTTAATATTTAATAATAAAGAAAATAAATGCTTAATTCTCCACAATCCTAATTAAGAGTCTACTTCACTCAAATATTTCCCAATAGCTACAAAAAAAGTATCAGCCCATTAAAGAGTACAAGAATAGTTAAACTATTAAATCTTTGCTTAACTCCGTGTTGTTTCTGTTACTCTTTCTTCTTTTCAATGAAATGTATGCTTTCAGAAATAATTTAGATTATATCCAGGTAATAATTTTATATAGGATGTACTCCAAAAAATATATTTTAGCTCATTAGTAAGAAGAAAAACACTCTTAACTGTCACACATTTTCTAGCAATTTTGGGAGCATCTGTGTATGCATACAATGTGAGGTTTCATGGTAGGATGGACAGAGACATGATACTTAAGGTCCAGCCCAATTTTGCTCTCTGAAAATATTTTCACTATTTGTACAAGAAAACATGATAGCTGGATTATAGGATGGATATACAATGCAATTTACACTTAAAGTCCACTGTATAAAGTGTAATATAAGGTGATTCATTCAAAACAGATCCAATAATGCCTAATTTAAATTATACTGGAGCTGTTTTAAATGTTTCCTTTGGAAAAACAAAAGTACAGGGAATTAAATTACAAAAAAAGATTAACAATAAGAAGAATAAAAATAATAAACTGGCTTCAGTTATAAACATTATACACATACAACGTAGAAAATCCCAACACCTACAAGCATCTTTCAACATATATTTGTTATAACTTATAGATGCCACTATACACGAAGCAGACAATGAAACAGAAGCAAGACCATCAGCAACTTCCTCATACTCCAGATATCAACACTATCACAATGCTATCACTCATTATGATAATAAAGTTGCTTCTGTTGTATACTATTGTTTTCCTATGAATGCACCCTCTTTAGTGGATCCAGCTAACCAGTTATTTGCCCATCTATTAAGTGCCAACTTTAAAAAATTACACTGTGTCCAGCAGGGAGCAGCATTACAACATTCATAAGACTTAACATGAACATGAAACCGACAGAAAAAAAAGGAGGAAAAAAAAAAAAACCACTTACCATAGGTCTGTTATACAATACATTCAATTTTTAAGGCAGTTGCAAGGCTTCCAGAAAATATCATCTAAAGCATGTCTGAGAGTATATATGGGTAATCCACGAGTTCAGGATTCCTAAAGCAGGAAATCAAAATTATATTAGGTAAAGGATTCCCTCAGCCGTGTTAAGTTGAATTACTATAAAATATTATTAAATATCTCTTAGTTGTTAAGGTATATATTTCTCTCAGTGGGTCGATGGGATTATAAATTCAGATATATAGTAACACTTTGGATAAAACAATTTTTAAAAACCCAGAATTATATTAAAGTCCTTTTATCCACCAGAAAATTTAAACAGAAGAAAGTAAGTGGGTGACATGATGTATCAACCAAACTAAAGAGAACAGTGGTCAAGGACTTAAAGGAGATAAGCCAACCATATGCAGTTCTAATACATCAAACTCCAAACAATTTGTAAGTAACAGGATATAACATCATTTCTATATGTCAGCATGAATATCTGAGGTTAATTTTAACAATGAAAAGGCAGCACAGTAGTGCATAATGTGGATGTTAAAACTGATTCATCAAATATTTACTAATTATAAGTAAATATACATGATATTGCAGAAATACTCCATGATGAGTTAAAAGGTGACAAGTGAAAAACACACTGAAAAAAAAAAAGAAAAACACACTATGTTTGATACTGTCTTGGATGTCAAAACCTGCTCCTATTCAACTAAAATAGCTCCAGGTCCGTTCTCTGACTGGAAAAAAAGGTTTTTTTTTACAAACATAAAATGAACTTTCTGTTATAAAAAAAAATAAGTCATGGGGATATAATATATAGTATAGGGAATGTAGTCAAAAACATTATAGTAACTTTAGTGACAGACTTATTTCATAATGTACAAAAATACCAAATCACTATGATGTGCACCTGAAACTAACAGGACACTGTATGTCAATTTTACTTCAAAAATAAGTAAAGTTTTATCTCCACTTTTATTTGAGATGTCAAAGTTTCATACATGTTTACATGCAACATTTCAGTCTCTACACTGAAGAATAAATATTTGCCATTAAAACATATTCATCCTGAAATGATAACATATAGTTTACATCATACACATTATTATATATTGATATATTAATATATCAATGATATTTATTTGAAATTTAATGAATAATATATAAAATGGTTCCTACTATTTTCTGATAAAATATGAAAAGCTTGACAAATATGCTATCAAGACTACAGTGATTCTCCAATAAGTATTATTAATTTTAATGAAGTCAAAGAAATTGATGTATCAGTCTTCTACCCTTTAACATTAAGGTATTCATGGAATTATTTCTTATATTTTGCCCTCCTTAAAGACTTTCTCTTATTCTATTTCTTGCCTTTGCTTGTGTACATTTCACTTTTTTGTGATACTTTTATTTCTATCAGTCTATCCTCTGTCTCTTTTCTAATATATTTGTTTCAATCTCAATTTTTGTTTTATTCAAACTCTTCCTTTTACGACTGTATCACCTTTATCTCTTTTATGTTAGGACCCTTAAAAGTGAGTTTTTTCTGCAGCAGCCTGTTTAAATATACTCTTTACCCATTCACAGGCACTGTTGTTGATCTTAACAATCTAACCTGACTGGAAATTCAATAAACTTAAATTATCTTGTTGCTACTTGTAAAAATATTTTTTTTCCTCTGAGTCATTAAATATTCGAAGAACTCAACATTTTGGAGTCAATCTTGAAACTCTGAAAAATCTCAAGAAAATTTAACCTCACACACTCATTCCAATCAATTTGAGACCACCTCTATTCTAATAAAGAAGTGATTTAAGAGTCTATCACCTCAGTTTGAATAAATAATGAGTAACAAACTTTTTATTTTTTTATTTTTTTAAATTTCTTTTTATTGGAGTTCAATTTGCCAACATATAGCATAACACCCAGTGCTCATCCCATCAAGTGCCCCCCTCAGTGCCTGTCACCCCAACCCCCTGCCCACCTCCCTTTCCACCACCCCTTGAGTAACAAACTTTTTAAAGTCAAAAGAACTTTCAGTACGTTTTATTCATGTGTGTGCATGTGCACATTTTCATTAAAAAGCAAAGATACATGAAATAAACCCTTACTTCTAATATATACTGTCAAGTCTGTAAAGAAAAGTGATTTCCCTATTCAGGACTCTCTAATATGAATACTAACACTAATGGTATTAATTATTTAAAAATAATCACACAATATTATATATAATGTTTATTTTTAAAAATTATGAACAGATTATAATACATTTATAATATAATTACCTAAAAAGAGACTGTAGTGAGTTGAGTAGTGTTCCTCCCTCCCCCTAAATTCCTGTCCATCAAGAATCTCAGAATGTGACCTTATTGGGATGTGGAGTTTTTGCAGATATAGTTAAGGTACAGGCCAATATGAGATCATACTAGATTAGGGTTAGGTCCTAAATCCAATGAGAATTAGGATTAGAATAAGGAGACCAAAAAGGACATAAAGAGAAACAGAAAAAAAGACAATGTGAAAATGGAGGCAAAGGTTGGAGTTATGCTGCCACAAGCCAAGGAGCAACAGGAGCCATAAAAAGCTAGAAGCAAGGAAGGATTCTTCCCTTGAGCCTTTGGAACAAACAAGGCTCTGCTGATACCTTGATTTTGAACTTCTGGTTTCCAAGAGTGATCAAGTAAATTTCTGTTGTTTTAGGCTACGAAGTTTGTAGTATTTTGTTACGAAAATTCTAGAAAATCAATTACAGATTTTGGTCAGGAACAGAATGTTGTAGAAACATGAATGTTAAAGGACTTCCGGTAAAGCCTCAAGAAGGAAATGAGGGACATGTTATTAGACACCAGAGGGAAAGCAATCCTCATTTTAAAGTTGCAGAAAACTTGGCTGAATTGTGCTCTACCACTGGGTGAAAAGCAAGACTTGTAAACAATGAATTTATATATTTAGCTGAGGAGATTTCCAAGCAAAGTGTTAAAGATGTATACTGGTTTCTCCTTGCTGCTTATAGTAAAATGCAAGAGAAAGAGATAAATTGAGGAAGGAACTGTTAAAAAAAAAATCAGCATCAGACAACTTGGATAATCCTTCATCTATCTAGACTGCAAAAGAGGCTAACATCACAAATCATTAGGAAAATGCTAGTCAAAACCACAGTCATATACAACTTCAAACTCAGCAGGATGACTATTATCCAAAAAACAGAAAAAACAAAAGTTGCTGAGCACTAGAACCCCTGTGCACTGTTAATGAGAATGCAAAAATGGATCAGCCACTGCGGAAAACAGTTTTTGGCAGTTCCTCACAAAGTTAAACATAGATTTACCATATGATCTGGCAATTCCACTCCTAGGTATATACCTAGGAACTGATAGTGTGGACTCTAAGAGGTACTTGTGCACCAATGTTCATTGCACCACTACTCATGATAGGTAAAAGGAAACAACTCAAATGTCTATCAAAAAAATGTATGGATCAGGGCCACCTGGGTGGCTCAGTCAGTTGAGCATTTGACTCTTGCTTCAGCTTAGACCACGATCTCATGGGTGGTAAGACTGAAATCCACAGCAGGCTCTGCTCAGTGTGGAGTCCACTTAGGATTCTTTCTCTCTTCCTCTCTCTTGCCTTCTACCCCTCTCCCTTTTCTCTGAGATAAATAAATACATCTTTAAGGAAAAAAATGTATGGATAAACAAAATGTGCTATATACATACAATGAAATATTACCCAACCATAAAAAGAAATGAAGTTTTGGTACATGTTACAAGATGGATGAACTCTGAAAAACACTATGCTAAGTGAAAAACATTATGCAAATGATAACAAAGAACAAATATATAATTCCACTTCTATGAAGTACAGGCAAACTCAGAGAGACAGGAAGTGGAATAAAAATACTAAAGGCTGGGCAATGGAGGAATGGGGAATTATTGCTCAATGGGCAAAGAGTTGTTTGGGATGATAAAAAAAGACCTGAAAACAGACAGTGGCAATGTTTATAGAACATTGTAAATACACCTAATGGCACTGAATTGTATATTTAGAAATAATTAAAAGGGTAAATTTTATCACAAAAAGCTTTTCCTTAAGAAAAAAAAAAAGGGCTCAAGACCTTGAGCCAACTAAGAGGGTTGACATAACTACTTCAATTAGAGAATCATGACTGAACTACTGATAAGCTCTAAAATGAATATATCCCAATGCTCAGCAAGGTAAAATGATCATCACATATGATAGCAATTCATTAATTTCATGTGAATTCATTTAAGAGATGTTAATAGAAAAAGGAAACATGATTTGCTTTATTTTTAAAATGAATTTACCTGAGAATACCAGACTATAAACTTATTTTTGAATCTTTCATTATGAAGAATGATAAAATTTTACAGGCATACTTCAGATATATTGCAGGTTCTAAACCACCACAATAAAGCAAGTATCACAATAAGGTGACTCAAATTAATATTTTGGTTTCCGAGGGCATATAAAAGTCACATTTACACTACACTGTAGCCTATTAAGTATGCAATAACATTATGTCTAAAAAATATACCTTAAAATAGTTTATTGCTAAAAAAAATTGCTAACCATCATATGAGCTTTCAGTCAGTCATAATTTTTTAGCTGGTGAAGGGTGCTGCCTCAGCGCTGATGGCTGCTGACTGATCAGGGTGCTGCTTGCTGGGGGAGCTGTGGCGATTCCTTTAAATAAGACAACAATGAAGTCGGCCACATAGTCTGACTATTCCCTTCATGAATGATTTCTCTGTAGGATGCAATATCGTTGGATAGCATTTTACCCACAGCAGAACTTCTTTCAAAAATTGAGTCCAGGGCAGCCCAGGTGGCTCAGCGGTTTAGCGCTGCCTTCAGCCGAAGGTGTGATCCTGGAGACCAGGGATCGAGTCCCACGTTGGGCTCCTTGCATGGAGCCTGCTTCTCTCTCTGCCTGTGTCTCTGCCTCTCTCTCTCTCTCTCTCTGATGAATAAATAAATAAAATCTTAAAAAAAAAAAATTGAGTCCATCCTTTCAAACCCCACCACTGCTTTATTAGCTAAGTTTATGTAACTTCCTAAATCCTATGATCATTTTATTTTATTTATTTATTTATTTATTTTTATGATAGGCACACAGTGAGAGAGAGAGAATTGTGATCCTTCCTTCAGAAGGCTTTCAATTTACTTTGACCAGATCCATCAGAAGCACTATTGCAGTTACAGCCTTATGAAATGTATTTCTTGGGGCACCTGAGTGGCTGTTAGGTGTCTGCCTTTGGCTCAGGCCATGATCGATCCCAGGGTTCTGGGATTGAGCCATGCATCAGACTCCTTGCTCGATGGTGAGCCTGCTTCTCCCTCTCCCTCTGCCTCTCACTCCCCTTGCTTGTGCTGTCAAATAAATAAAATCTTTAAAAAATTATTTCTTAAATAATAAGATTTGAAAGTTGAAATTACTCAATTCATGGGCTGCAGAATGGATGCTATGTTAGTAGGCATGAAAACATTAATCTCGTTGCACATCTTCATAGGAGCCTTTGGGTGACCAGATACACTGTCAATGAGCAATAACACTTTGAAAAGAATCTTTTTTAGTTTTTTTTTTTGTGTGTGTGTGTGTGTGCGTGTGAAATCTCAATTGCGAACTTAATAAACTATGTTGTAAATAGATGTGCTGTCATCCAGGGCTTGTTGTTCCCTTTATAGAGAACAGGTGAAATAGATTCAGCATATTTCTTAAGGGCCCTAGGATTTTCAGAATGAGAAATAAGCATTGGCTTCAAGTCGCCAGCTACATTAGCCCCTAACAAGAGAATCAGCCTATCTTTAGAGGCTCTGAAGCCAGGCATCAACTTTTTCTCTCTTCCTATGAAAGTCCTAGATGGTATCTTCTTTCAATAAAAGGCTGCTTTGCCTACGTCAACCTTGAAAATCTGTATTTTAGTATAGCCACATTTGTTAATGATCTTAGGTAGATCTTCTGTAAAACTTGCTGCTTCACCATGTACTTTTATGTTATAAAAACAGCTTCTAAAAAAAAAAAAAAACAGCTTCTTTCTTCAAACCTTATGAACCAATCTACGCTAGCTTCAAACTTTTCATCTGAAGCTTCCTTATCTCCCTCAACCTTCATGGAACTGAAGAGAGGGGCTTTCTCTGGCTTAAACTTTGGCTTAAAAATGTTAAGGCTACTTTAATCTTCTATTCAAACCACTAAAATTTTCTCCATGTTAACAATGAGGTTTCACTTTCTTGTCATTCATGTGTTCATTGGAGTAGCATTTTTAATTTCCAAGAATTTTCCTTTGCATTCACAACTTGGCTGTTTGGCACAAGAGGTCTTTCAGGGTATCTTGGCTTTCAATATGCCTTCCTCACAAAGCTTAATCCTATCTGGCTTTTGATTTAAAGTGAGAGGTGGGACTCTTCCTTTCACTTGAACACTAAGAGCCCACTGATGGGTTATTAATTGGCCTAATTTCATGTTGTTATGTCTCAGAGAATATTAGGTAGGCACAAGGAGACCCAGAGAGATGGAAAATGGGAGCAGGCAAAACAACACACAACATTTATTGGTAAATTCACTGTCCTAGATGGGCACAGTCTCTGGTGTTCCAAAACAATTACAATAATGACGTCAAAGATCACTGATCACAGATTACCATAACAAACAATAATGAAAACGGTTGAAATATTCTGAAAATTACCAAAATGTGACACAGAGATAAGAAGTGAGCAAATGCTGTTGGAAATGGCGCCAGTACACTTTCTCAATGCAGGGTTGCCACAAACCTTCAATTTATAATAAATGCATTATCTGTGAAGTACAATAAAGCAAAGTGAAATAAAACAGGGTATGACTATTATACAAAATGGCTTTTGACATTTTTTTTAACTTTCCATTTGGGGAATGAAAAAATAAAAACATGACATTAAAACTCTAAAGATATATATATATATATATATTTTTTTTTTTTGAGAGTGAGCAAGCTTGCAAATGGGGTGGTAGCAGAAGGAGGGAGAGAGAGAATCTTAAGCAAGCTTCATGCCCAGTGTGGAGCCTGACTTGAGGCTTGATCCTATGACCCCAAGATCATGACCTGAGCTAAAATCAAGAGTCTGACACTTAACCGACTGAGCTACCCAGGTGTCCCAAGATCTTTTTTTTTTCTTTAATCAATCCATTTATTACCTTACGGTTCTGTGGATTACCAGCAAAGACAGTCTTGATTGGGTTCCCTGCTCAGAGTATCCCAAAGTCAAAAATCAGGCTGAGATCTTCTCTGGAGTCAGTGGGAAGGAATCCACTAACCCATCTCCTCTAGGTTGAAGGCAGAATCCTGTTCTTCACACTAAGAAATGGTCTAAGATAGTTCCCTCTTCCTATTTGCTGTCAGCTGAGGGCATTTTCATTGTCCTTAAGGTTTCCTACATCCCTTTTCCCATGGTCCCTCCATCTTAGACCCAGTATGTCACATCGTTTAAATTCTGATTTAAAAATAAGTAAATAAATAAATAAATAAATTCTAATTTTAACTTGTTAGCTAGAGAACACTCTCTCTTTTTTTTTTTTTTTGAAAGGTCTCATGATTAGCTTAGGCTCACATGGTCAGTCTCCCTATCTTTATTGATTTTTTTAGTCTCCCTATCTTTAGATCAACCGTGCCCATGACAACATAATTGGGGAAGTGATATCTAATCATGTCCACATGTTCCAGGGCTTAGGGTAGTCCACTGTTGGGAGGCCATCTTCAATAAAATTCTAAAGATTTTTAAAAGCAAATAGTTTTATTAAAGATCTTGTTTCAGTGCTGGACAATCCTGATGAAAAAGTTCTTTAACCTCAATTTAAATTAAAATTTCCATGCTCCCAAGAAACAAAGAGTCTAATTTCCCTTTCACAGATTAACATAGGTTTTAGAAAACTCAGAATCATTCATCTAGGGGTTAAATATGTTGCACTTACTATCCCAGTTGTTTCATACCACATTTTCTCACCATCCTGGGCACTGAATATATACCCTTTTCTAGCAATGGAAACAGGCTTCATTTTTTTTTTTTTTTTTTTACTAATATCCATAAATTGGCTAAATGGGCTATCTTTAGGAGGATATTGAGTTTGGGTCCAGGTGCAACCAGTAAATAAGAGCACGGATTTTTGTCATCAGACAGCTTAACTCGTTGTGAATCCTAGTTCTATCACTTAATAGTTATGTGACTACGATGACTAATTTTATATGCCAATTTAACTGGGCCAGGGGATACTGTGAAATTTGGCAAAACATTATTCCAGGTGTTCCTGTGAGGGTGTTTCTAGAGTCGATTAACATTTGTATCTTCAGACTGAGTAGAGCAGATCACCCTCCCTAATATGAGTATGAATTATTCAATTCATTGAAGGCCTGAATAGAATAAAAGGCTGATCCTCAGACCAATACAAGGGAGTGAAAACCATCAACACACTAGCTAGACATTTTGAAGAATTTCTGTAAGATAATATATGAAATCATAATGATAGGTAGGTTAGGGTGGAAATGTTAGAGTTGAGTAGCTGTGAAAGAGGTAGTAAGGCCTACAAAATGTAAAATATTTACTATCTGGCCTCTGAAAAAGTATGCCAACCCCTGACTAAGCACACACAGGAGTATGTTTCAGGGAAGATAGAGGAATTTTTTTCATGTGACTCTTAAGGGGTTGCAGGCTGAATCAACAGCTATGGAGGATAACCTACTAAACAAAGGTAAAAACAGGGGGCACCAAAAAAAAACCCAAACCAAACTAAACCAAACCAAAACAGGGGACACCCGGATGGCTCAGCGGTTGAGTGTCTGCCTTTGGCTCAGGTCCTGGGATTGAGTCCCACACCGGGCTCCCTGCAGGGAGCCTGCTTCTTCCTCTGCCTATGTCTCTACCTCTCTCTGTATGTCTCTCATGAATTAAAAAAAAAAAAGGTAAAAAGTACCTGAGAGGAACTTGGGATCCAAGTATGGTGGCTGGAACCTAGGATAGGATCCTTCTTATCTGGCTATTAGAGAAGGGCCTGGGCTATCTGCTTATCCACTCTGAGCAAAACACACCAATAAGTCAGTCCTGCCCACATATTAAGAAAAAAAAATCCATCAGTATTCTTTCCATATAGGGTAAAGATTTGCTAGAGAAACAAAGGAAGAGAAAAGCTACTCCAGTAATCCATATTATTTAACTGGCCATATATCAATATGAACGGACAACCAAGGATGACCAAAATTTAAGGAAACCACAGGCATGAAAAAGAGAATAAGGAACTCTAAAGCAAACATAGGTAATCTGAGGAGGGAAGAAAAAAGAAAAAGAATTCTATTTAACGTCTTTGGAGAAACTGTGTAAGATATTGCACCTATAAAACAAGAAGGCTGTGAAAAAGTAGGATTAAAAGAAGAGCAGAGTTTAAAGAAATTTAAAATAAAAGGCCTGTCTACCACTGCCTCTCCCCACATATAAAAAAAAAAACTTGAAGAGTTGGAAGAAAGGTTGAAGAAATACAGAATAACCCAGTGTAGGTAATACTCTCTCTAAAATAGTGCAGGAGACTCTCTACACATACACACACACACACGCACGGAAAAGCAACAGAAAGGACCCAGACAATACAGAGTAGAAAAAGAAAAATATATATACTCCTAGACACATCTCTGACCTAGAGTAGAGGCTGTCAAACTAGGGCCCATGAGCCAAATCCTGCCAGCACCATTTTAGCAAATAAGGTTTTACTCTAACACAGAATGCTTATTTGTTTACAAGTTCTCTGAGACTGCTTTTGTACTAACTACAACAGCAGAATTAAATACTTGCAACAGGGACCATATGGTCTGTAAAGTCTAAAATATTTTACCATTTGTTCTTTTACAGAAAAAAACTGTCATATCTAGATCAGGAGCTATGTTTTCCATAGAGTAACAGGAAGCCAAATGCAGTGTTTAAATTTAAATATTAAAATTAAAAATTCTGTCCCTCAATCGTGTCAGCTACATTTCAAGTGCCCAACAGCCATATGGGTAGAATGGTTATCACACTGGACGATGTACATATAAAACACTTCCATCAACACAGGAAATTCTACTGGACAGGCCTTATTTGGAAATTACCATTAACAGATTACCAGAATTATATTTTAATTATTTATTTCAAAAGTACTATAGTAAAAAACAAAAAATAGGTAAAAGAAGTAGGAAGAAAGATTACATTCAGAAAAAAACAAATCAGTAATGTTGTAAATGGAAATAATGCATACACCTAATATGTCATTACATGAAAATAGTTTTAAAATAGGTTTTTTGTTGTTGTTGGGAGTAAAATAGGTTTTTAAAAAAATGCTACAAAGTTATTCAGAGAAAAGAATTGAGAAAAAATCAAAAGATATAGCATTACAAATGAGTAAATATTATAGATATGGAATAGATTACACAAGAATTCAATGTAGAGAATGCAATTAATTAATGCTATCAAATTTGAAAATAAAAAAGTGTTTCCTAAGAAAATATAATTTAAAGAAAGAAAGGTAGAATAATTATATGGAACAAAAGTCATAACGAAAATTTTTAAAAAGTTGTTTATTAATAGATGGCTTCAATTTAGTTCTGAGTTAAAATATTTGCTACGATTTTTATTTTCATCTTATACTGCAAGAAACTTCATATCCAGTATATAAAGCATAAACATACTTCATATCCAGACTCTTAAGCTAGAAAACAGCAGTCCAAAGTGATATATTCCCCTCTCTTAACACTATTCAATGTACCAAGAATTATAGATTTCTTTACAGGGGAGCTCACTATTCTGCATGATGTTCCATGCAAAATCTGATGTAAGAAGATTCAAATGTAATGGTTTTAAGTATTTGGCCTTTCCCTTGACTTCCATAATTATTCATACTGAAGATGAATTGATCAATCTCAACGGAACTGTCCAGGATAATTAGCACGACACACAGGCTTACACTAGCACCACATATTTATGCTTATGAGAGTCCTCAAGTTGACACATGAAAGGAGCACCTGGCACCAGTCAGTAGTTGTTCAATTCCTTCCTTGGGCTACACGCAAAAATAAAGAACAGTCCCAGTTTAGGAGATATACCAATATTGGGCCATTCTGGTTCTGGCATTTGTCTTTCATCACTAAAAATTTTTAGTGTTCTACTGTTTACCACTAAAAATGTCTTGTTTAATTACCCTTACAGATATTTACTTAACAATCTCCTTAAACCAAAACATGTTTACCTCTCGACACATTTACCAGATTATATTGAATACTCCAAGACATTAGTATACAATAGATTCTCAAATTTTTTTTTATTTCAAACTCCTCAATTTTCTGTTTTTATTTAAACATCCACTAAAATTAGGATGATCATAAGTACTCATGTGCACCCAGACAATCCCAGATTATACCTGCCTCATGGCATTCAAAATAATTCATTATTTCGGCATTCTTAAAAATGTCCTAAAAACGATTCACGGGTCAGTGAGGAAATCAAGACCAAAAATAGAAAATATTTTGAAATAAATGTTGATGAAAACATAAAATATTAAAAGTTGTAGGGCACAGGTAGAGCAGTATTTAGAGAAATTACAGTCTGGATTATAAAACAGTATATTAGAAAAGGAAGAAAATTAATGAATTAAGCTTTTATCAGAAAGGAGAAAAACCAAAATCTCAGCCAGTCAAAACAACTGAATGCAAAGGGAAAAAAATAAAGATCAGTAATTGACAAAACAAAAAGTAAACATAAAACAGAAAAAACTTTAAAGCCAAAATTTGGATTTTTACAAAAAGAATAAAAATGAAAAATCCCTAGCAAATCTAACAATGAAAAAAAAAAAAAAAGAAAAACACGAATAATATCAGCAACTACAGTCATTTAAAAGGTAGTAAAAGCTGCTTTTAGTATGGTGAAGTAAGCTCATAACAGACAAACTCTCCCATAGGTAACAATCATAAACTCAAGACAAAATGCAAAACACAATTATGTGAAGGCTCTACAGATTGAACAGAAGCAAAGAGATTTTGCTGAGGAGTCAAAGTTGTAAAAAAAAAGATGGCCAAAAGGTTTCTTATTTTTATTGATTTACCTGAGCACAGAACAGTACAGGTAGTTAAAACAAAGAAACAAAGTCATCCTTCTGAAGAACCTGAAGAATCACAAACTAACCAAAGGAATGGAGAACCTAGAAAGTAATCTATCTAATCAGTGGGACTTTACTTTTTGAAAAAGTGATAACTCCATATAACAAGGAAAAAATAGTCTTTTCGATAAATAGTGGTAAGTCAATAGGCTATCTAATAGGAAAAACAAATACATCTTTATCCCTGCCTCACACCAAAGGAAAAACAAAATCAATTCCAGCAGAATGCAGATTCAAATATTTAAAAGTAAACATCAGGGTTTTTGAAAAACAATGATATCTTTGGAAACTTGGAGTATGCAAACTCAGCTATAAAGCTCAATCGGTGGAGTACCTGACTCTGGATCTCAAGGTTCTAAGTTTGAGCCTTGTGATGGATGTAGAAATTACCTCAAAAAATAAAAAAATAAAAAGAATATGAAAAGGCTAGTCACAGACTAAGAGAAGATATTTGTAACATATTTATTCTAAACTGAACCTTTATCCAAAATATAAAAAGAACTCCTAAAAATCTAGAAAATCCAACATTCTCACTTCTACAAAAATTAGTAAAGACACTAATTGACTCTTCATATAAGAGGTTTATCTAAATGGCCAATGAACATATGAACAGATACTCAACTTCATCAGTTCAAATCCAAATAACAATGTCATGCCACAACCCTTTCAGAAAGGCTAAAGCAAAAAGAAAATATTAAGTGTTGGTAAGGACAGGCAACTGAAATTCTCAAATATTCCTGGTAAGAGTATAAATTGGCACAATCACGTTAGAAAGACATTTGGACACAATTAGTAAACTAGCCAAATCCTTTTTCAACAGCAGAATGGATAATGAATTGTGATATATTCACAATACTATAAAGCAATAAATAATTCACATCTGTATACATTAATAGCAATCATTTCACAAGCATAATGAGCAAAAGAAACCAAACACAAGAGTAAACAGTATATGGCTTCATGTACATGAAGTATAAAGCGCCTGCCTTTGGCCCAGGGCGCGATCCTGGAGACCCAGGATCGAATCCCACGTCGAGCTCCCGGTGCATGGAGCCTGCTTCTCCCTCTGCCTATGTCTCTGCCTCTCTCTCTCTCTCTCTCTCTCTCTCTCTGTGTGTGTGAGTATCATAAATAAATAAAAATTTACAAAAAAAAAATAGGTAAAGCAAATCAGGACTTTGGTTTCTCTTCATGAGTGTACCAAAAGGAAGAAAAATGAGATTACATAGGATACAAGAACTCCCTCTGTACAGGCATGACCTTGACATTTATTCATTCAATCATGCTGCCGTAACAACGTCAGACCCTACAGTAAACCTTCACAATGTCTCTGTTAATATGGTTTGGTTTACCTGCTTAGTCACAATGGTAATACAGACCCTAGGTCTCAGAAAGCCATTGAAAGACAATTGGAGAGATACTCATTTCATTCAGGAGATGCTAGTTGTTTAGTATGACCAACATGTTTTTTGGTATACCTTACATAGGTTGCTGCAGTCTTTCTATTGTATTTGAAGACTTCCAAGAATACTAACTTGTTGGAACCCTTATGAAAATGCTCCCACTATGCGGCAATAGGGGTCATATATATGTTGCTTATGGAACCCTCAGACTGAAATTTTATACAGCAAATTTCATAATAAAGAAGTTTAAAAGTTACAATAGAATTGAGAGACAGGTACAGAAATTTCCCGTATACTCCTGACCCCATATATGTACAGCCTCCACTATTATCAATGTCACTTACCAGAACAGCACATTTTTTACCAAGGATGAACCTACCTACCTACATTGACACATTACAATCACCCAAAGTCCACAGTTGACCTTCGGATTCACTTTTTGTGCTATATATTCTATTGGTTTGGACAAAAGTATAATGACATATCCATCATACAGAACATTTTCACTGGCCTAAAAATCCCTCTGTGCTCTGCTGATTCATCTCTCTCCTCAACCATCTCTAGCAGCCACTGATCTCTTTATTGTCTCCACAGTTTTGACTTTTCTAGAATTCCACAGTTGGAATCAGTATATAGTTTTTTTGAATTGATTTCTTTCACTTAGTAATTTGTATTTAAATTTTATTTTATTTTATTTATGATAGTCACAGAGAGAGAGAGAGAGAGAGAGGCAGAGACATAGGCAGAGGGAGAGGGAGAAGCAGGCTCCATGCACCGGGAGCCCGATGTGGGATTCGATCCCGGGTCTCCAGGATCGCGCCCTGGGCCAAAGGCAGGCGCCAAACCGCTGCGCCACCCAGGGATCCCAGTAATTTGTATTTAAAGTTCCTCCATATCTTTTCATAGCTTGATACATCATTTGTTTTTAGCACTAAACAATATTCCATTGTCTGGATATACCACACATTATTTACTCATTCCTTACTGAGGGACATCTTGGTTACTTCCAAGTTTTAGAATTATAAATAAAGCTGCTATGCACATACATGTGCAAGTCTTTATGTCGATGTTTTCAACTCCTTTGGGTAAATGTATAAGATCATGACTGCTGGAACATATGTTAAGAGCATGTTTAGTTTTGTAAGAAATCTCCACAAACTGTCTTCTCAAGTGGCTGTACCATTTTGCATTTTCATCAGCAATGTATGACAGTTCCTGTTGCTCCACATTCTCATCAGTATTTGGTGTTGTCAGTGTTTCAGGTTTCGGCCATACTAGTAGGTGTGTAGCAGTATCTCAATGTTGTTTAAATTTGCATTCCTTTGATGACATATGATGTGCGGCATCCTTTCATTTGCTTTTTGCCATCTGTAGGTCTTCTTTGGTCAAGTGTCCGTTAAGGTCTCTGACCTATTTTTAATTCAGGTTGCTTACTGTTGAGTTTTAAAGAGTTCTTTGTATATTCTGGATAAAAATATTTTATCAGATATAACATTTGCAAATATATTCTCCCAGTATATGACTTTTCTTCTCAATCTCTTGACATTGTCTCTCACAGAGCAACAGCTTTTAATTTTAATGAATTAGTTATTTCTTTCATGGGTCATGTGTTTGGCATTATATCTAAAAAAGCATCAGAAACCCAAGATTCTCTAGGTTTTCTCCTATGTTATCTTCTAGGAAGTTTATAGTTTTGCATCTTATGTTTAGATATGTGATCCACTAGAGTTGATTTCTGTGAAGGATGTTAGGTCTGTGCCTAGATTCTCTTTTGTATTCTTTGCCAATGCTGTTCCAGCACCATTTGTTGAAAAGACCATCTTTGCTTCATTGTGTTGTCTTCACTCGTTTGTCAAAGATCAGTAGATTTATGAGTCTACTTCTAGGTACTCTATTCTGTTCCCCTGATCTATTTGTCTATTCTTTTGCCAATACCACACTGTCATAATTACTGTGGCTTTATAGTAATTCTTGAAGTCAGATAGTTTCAGTCCTCCAATTTTGTTTTTCTCCTTCAATATTGTGTTTGCTATTTTGTGTCTTTTGCTTCTCCATATAAACTTTAAAATCAGCTTGTCATATTCATAAAATAACTTCCTGGGATTTTGATTGGGATGGCATTTGAATCTACAGACCAATTTGGGAAGAACTGACATCTTGACACTGAGTCTCCTATCCATAATTATGGATTATCTTTCCATTAATTTTTTCTTTGATTTTGTTCATCAGAATATTGTGGCTTTCCTAATAAAGATCTTGTACATATCTTTTTAGATTTATGCCTTAATTTTTTGGATACTAATGTAAATTACATTGTTTTTAATTTCCAATTCCACTCATTCACTGTTGGTATATAGGAATTGATTTCTTTCTTTCTTTCTTTCTTTCTTTCTTTCTTTCTTTCTTTCTTTTTTATTTTTTATTTTTATTTATTTTATTATTATTATTATTTTTTTTTTTTGAGAGAGAGAGAGGGAGCATGTGTGCATGTTGTGGGGCAGAAGGGGCAAAGGGAGAGGAAGAAAGAGAATCTTAAGTAGGCTCCATGCCTAGTGTGGAGGCTGATGCAGGGCTCAACTCACAGTACTGAGATCATGACCTGAGCTGAAATTAAGAGTTGGACAGCTAACCAACTGAGCCAACTAGGTGCACTGGAGCTGATTTCAGTTTGGTAGCAAGGAGAGATGGCTTTATTGAGAATATGTAGGTTGAAGTGAGATTTGAAGGATAAGTAGAAGTTAACTAGTGGACTTTTAGAGGAAAAGAACATGGGAGAATAAATAAATGCTAGAGTGCAGGGAGTAAGGAAATTTACAGTGATGTGCCCACAGAGGCAAGGGAGGGAACTATATGCAGGTGCTTGATAAGTATTGTTTTTATATTATCAGACTTCTATTTTGAAAGGATTAGGATGGCTCTTGAATGAAGAATATATATACTACAAATGAGTTAAGATGAGGGCTGTATATCCCAGGCCATTAGAAAGCTATTAAGAAGTAAAATCCATAGGTCTTGGTAATGTAATGGACATAGAATGATGCTCAAGAGAGGACCTGAGTGTAAAAAAAAAAAAAAAAAAGAGAGAGGACCTGAGTGTAGTGAGGTTCCTTGTCTTAGGCAACTAATTCTGCAAATGGTCTTATCATTTACTAAGATACAAAACACAAGAGAATTTCAGTCTGGGACACTAAGATTTTGAGGCCCCACAAAGAATTTCAAGCAACTGGTAAAGTAAGTATTTGAATTTATAATTCTGAAGGTCAGAAAAGTGACCTGGACTATAGATGTCAGTCATTGATATATAAATGTTAACTGAGGTCCTGAGACTAGATAAAAGCAAGAATATGGATAAAAAAGAGAAAATGGTCTTTAGGTCTCTAAGATTTAATGGCAGAAATAAGGGAAAAGAGCTTATTTCATTTACACCCGTTAGCAATTGAATTGTCCCCCCACCTTTCAAATACTGATCCTTCTCCTGTGTTATGATTTCCATTCCTTCTATGTCACTCAGGTCCTTTTATCAGTTGTCCAGAATTATACTCCAGTGCCTTATTACTTCTAACAACAAAATTCCTCCCTTAAACTTTTGTCATCTCCCTCTATCTTCCTTCACAGAAAAGCTTTCTAAAATGTAAAATGGTCTGCTTTTATGGAATATTCGACTCCATTTGCCACTCAATTCTAAATACAATTATTTGACTTTTCAGTTTACTACTCCCTCAAATCTTCCTTAACAAAGCCTGAAAAACATAATTACTAATTCAAATATTTTCAAATTCTTATTTTATTTTCTGTTTCTCTGCCCAAGTTTTATTTTTTTAAAGATTTTATTTATTCATTTATGAAAGACACATAGAGAGAGGCAAAGACACAGGCATAAGAAGAAATAGGCTCCTCATGGGGAACCTGATGCGGAACTCGATCCCAGGACTCCGGGATCACGCCCGGAACTGAAGGCAGACGCTCAACCACTGAGCCACCCAGGCATCCCTCTGTCCAAGTTTTAAATCTCATCTTCCCTAAAGTTTATTCTTAGTTCTATTTTTTCCTCAAAGTACCTATTTCCTTGGTGAATTTAGTAAACTCCCACCATGTGCTAATTAACTTCAAATATATATGTTTCATCTGGAGACCCCTCTCACATAGCCCAGTGTGTACTGGACATTTCTACTTGGATACTCCTAGGGTACCTCCAATTAAACATATTCAAAAAAGATTTTAAAACCTCATTTTATGATCTCCCATTCTCTAAAACAACCAACACCAGAACTACAAAATTCTGCCATTTTCCTTTATTCTTTATCCTCTGTTATCCACAAACCTGCTTAGAGATCTGTTAAGTCATCTTTGATTCCTCCTGTTAACTTTCCTTGGTCACAACAATTCTACTCCTCATAGTAATCTCTTAATTCCATCTCAGGCTTATCCCAATCACACACTTAGCCAATCCATTCCTTTCTAGTGTACTCTTAGCCCAAAATATATCAAATATGATTGTTATGTTACTGCTTAACTTAAAATTTTTCAATGATTTCCCATTTCCCATTATTTTTACAAAAAACAAGAGCCACAACTTTTAAAAAAATCAATTAGATCTTTGTCTAATTTCTCCAGTCTCTTCTTAGTACTCTCTATAAATCATAAGAACTACTTGCACAGAAGCAGTAAGAGCAGATTTATTGAAGAATAGTCTCCCCATTCTCTGTAATGGCTTTCATCGTCTAGAATGCCCTTATCTTTTACACTTCCTTCATCACACAGGTTAAACTTCCCCTCAAGAGAAACTTTTCCAGGCTCCTCTCCTCTCTCTCAGTCCAACTTAGGTATCCTGCATTTGTCCTCCATACTACTTACATATTATTATCCTATTTACCCACCCACCTCCCCCAACTATGAACTCAAGAAGAAAAGAGACCAAGTATTCTTTCTCCTATAACCTGAATGCTTAGCATACTCACTGGGATTTAGTATGTGCTCAATAAAATAGTTGTTACATATTAAATTATTAACATCACATCTAAACATACCCTTTTAACTCTTTCCTTCCACAAATATCTCATTTATTCCAATGTTTTACATTCAACTCAACATACTGGTAAATTCAAGTATTTGGCATTATTTGCTTTGACAGTAAAAGTTTTGTCTTTGTAAAAAAATTAAGATAAATTAATTTATTCTATGATAATGTTAGATGAAAAATATATCCTCATTTCAAGAATGCCTTGGTGTGCATATAAGGCATGCTTTCTGAATTATAAAGTTGAAAAAAATTCTTCAGTTCTAGTAATAACGTGAACAAACAATCATACCATCACTTTTAGAAATTAAAGGATGAAGTAAATGGAGAGGAAACAACAGAAGATGTAGTAAAGCAGCTTATAAAAATTCAATATTAGTAGCATTTCAAATTTTTCGGAGCAGCAGAAATATCCAACAAGTTTCCATTTGAAATTAGACTGCTTTGTCCCTTTTTGTTTTGACCTTTTTAGCACTTATTTACTACAGGAAAAAACTAGCACATGCCTTACAATGTGTTCACTTTAAGCGCTAAGCTGTTTTTTATGCGTTAATCTTTCTCCCCCTAAATGAGAACGTTTTATTTCTACAGGCCTAAAATGACACATTAGGTCTAAGCAGACAGTAAGCACCCAACAGCTCTTTACTGAATAATTTATATTACAAATTTATACTGAGGAAATATTCTAAACGAAAGCATCTAAACTTTGACCAAGCTTCCCAGTTGATACACAGTTAAATAGTAAAGCCGTTCGTTTTATTTTCTTAACATTTTGCTTTAAAAACAAAACCCACCAGCCACTATCTCACAAGACTAATTGCACTTTATCACACAGAATCAGCCAAGAAGTCTTAACAAGTCACTGAGATCTAAAACAAATCACCGGCAAGAACGTCAATGAGGTTGTGGATAGGTATAGTTTTGGAATATCATTAGGTCCCTGCCAAAACCAGTAATTTAGTAGTGCAGGCACGCTTTGGGAGTCAGACATTTGTCAATTATGAAGACCTTTAAAAAAAAAAAAAATCACTTACTCCTCCAACCAGCTCATTTTATTTTATTTTTTTTAAAGATTTTATTCATTTATTCATGATAGTCACACAGAGAGAGACAGAGAGGCAGAGACACAGGCAGAGGGAGAAGCAGGCTCCATGCAGGGAGCCCGACATGGGACTCGATCCCAGGTCTCCAGGATCACGCCCTGGGCTGAAGGCAGGCGCTAAACCAGAGCCACCCGGGCTCACTTTTGCGGAAACTTTTAAATCCAAAGACACAGCATAACACGTTTTTTTCCACGCATAAAATTCCTCCCTATTCTTAAAAACAAAAACTCTTAATTCAGACTTCACAAAACGCTGGGAAGATAAAGTACGTACACATCCAATGCCAGTTTGGTTTTTTTTTTTTTTTTTTTCCAAGGGGGGGTAGGAAAGAGACCTAAAGTATTTCCTGTTATTTGCAGCTGTCTTAACAGCAAATGACAATTAAATGTGTGAACAAGGTTGTCAGAGTAACACTTGTCACTCACGCTACCGATGGAGACGCGCGCCCCAAGACTTTCCAGAAGCACTAATTAAAATTAAACGAAAGCTTCTCACGGGGACTTCTTGTCGGAGAAGTACATTTTGTCATTTGCTGTTTTGAGACGGGAAACCCCAAATCGCCTGCAAGCTCGAGAGTTTTCCCTAAGGTCTAAACCCAAACCACCTGCCAGCCGCTGGCGGCGACGACCTGAGCCCAGATTTTTAAGAGTTCCCATTTCTCCAATCTAACCCGACCGCCATTCCAACAAAGAAAACAAAAACAGCCGATCAAACCAAAACCCCTAAAGAACCCAAAAACCCTGATGGTAAAGGCGGAATGGAATTTTCCATCAGAAACGAGAGCAAGGGGCGAGAGATAAGTGATCTCCCCTCTCTACTAAGGAGCGGAGAAAGGTGCGAGTTCCTACCGGTAGTTACTTGGCACATCGCTCCGCTAGCCTTTTCTTTAACTCAGCGTGTAGGAAGGCACTCGAAAAGGAGAAAAACGTTTAATGATATTACCCACCTCTAGCCCCAGAGAGCCCGGGGATACTCTCACCCCGGACTCAGGTGGGCCTTCCTCACCTGGGCCCGGCAGAAGTCCGCCGTCCCCACGCAGGGCTCACTTTTCAGCATTGCTCCTTGCGATTGGCTGACTCGGAAGCGAGTGCTCAATCCTATTGGCTACGAGAGCGCGGAGGCGGGAGCTTGGGGCCTGCTCTGATAGGCCCGCGGCTTGAGTTCCCAGAGTTCCCATTGGGCCGACGCGGGAAGCTCCAAGATGGCGGCAGCGGCGACCTGCGGCACCAGCGCTGGCAATAAGGGATGTACGGCGGCGGCGGCGGCGGCAGCAGGCGGCAAGAACAACGTCACCAGTTTCCAGAGGAAGGGTCCTAGAGCCAGCGTCCCTGACAGCGGCTGTGCTCGACTGGTGTCCATCGCGGGCACACGACCGTCGGTGCGCAACGGACAGCTGCTGGTATCAACCGGGCTCCCAGCCCTGGACCAGCTCTTAGGTCGGTTCGGAACGGAGATGGGGCTCAACAGAGGGAGAAGTTAGGGAGGGCACCTGCCGGGGAAGCCACCCTAACCTCAGGTTTCTCCCTGACCCCCTCAGCCTTCGGACGTGAAGAGGATAGTCCGGTCTGATGGAGATGGAGGGGAGGAAGGGTTGCATGGAGACTTTCCTAGATGCTGTGACCTGCTCCCACTTCCTCCTGTGGTTCTGGCCCGCCAGCCTTTTCTAGGTTACGACGGGAACCCTACGTGGCTTTATCTTGAAAAACCACCCAGTAAGTGGAAAGCATTAATATTTGGAGACGGTCTGGCCTTCCACTCCAGGATGCCCTCCTGGTCCCTGATGGCATCCTTCTGCCAACCCCAGGTAGCTCACAGCTCATGCTTTCGCCTAATCTACAAAAGTTTGTATCATTGTTGAGAGATGGGCTTGGTTAGAAAATGCTGGGAAGGGGAAAAAAGAAAGAGAAAAAAAAAAGTAACTTCCCGTCTTTCACCGCCAGGCTGCTTATCTCCTAGTTGTGAATCTTTAAACAAAACTCTATCCGCTTTAAGAGAATGGATGTTAAAGACTTGACGTGTGTACAAAGTAGCTAAAGCCCGTCGTTGATACTGATGATCATTCCTAGTATCTGCGTTAACTCTATGTATATATATTTTTGTAAGATTTTTTTTTTCTCTCTCTATTTTGCCTCCCAGAGTTTACACTGCAAACGGCATGGTTTAAAATCAATTCACATTTTAATTAGAAAAAGAAATCCAGTTCTTAGGCATTCCTGTATAATCTCTGTAATTTTTCATGAGAAGCCTGCTGAGGAATAGCGAGTCTCACAACTGTTAGGTTGCAAAGATGGACCACAGCAGAGCTGCTGTGTTAACAGAGCCTGCAAATTAGTTTAATTCCTGTCAGAACGTTGCTTCATTAAAGTTGGTCAGTGTTTATATATCATAACTTCTACATAGTATGTGATATGTGTCAGTTAAGTCTTGTACACTTTCACAAAATATTACAAATGCCATTGCTTGTTCTTCTACTACCCTTGAAATTTCTCTCTATATTTTTTCCCCTTAAGGTACACTTCAGATCGATTTAGTGCAAAGGGAATTGACAAGGCAACCAACCTGTGAGGAAGAGCACAGCTTCTTGCCTTTGTTGTATCATGTTCTTAACTGGGTCCTGGTTATTCCTACACAAATTTAAGTATTTTCACTTAAATTTTTTTCAAGTTTGTTGTGTGGTACTAAAAGCAAATGATCCAAAATATCTACTTAGCAAATAGTTATCTCAGTTTTTTTCCCTGGCGAACTTTACACCTGGTGTCATCCTATATTTGAATTTAAAGTTTGGAAGCTATTCCTAAGTCCTTACCTTCCTCCCCCCCCCCACTCCCCCCATCCAATGGAGATATGTAACTTCATTCATTTGATCCTAAATCTCTTCGAACAAAAAAGGTCACATTTCTGACATACCTTCAGTTTCTTATTAGAATAACAAAATGTGCCTAGCACAGTTCCTGGCACATAGTTGACTCTCAAGTTCTTGTTTGAAAGAGAAATAACGTGTAGGAAAAAAAAAAAAAACCTGAACAAGAGATTATGAAACAGATGGGATGAGTTATGTGTTTGAGGTATAGAAACAGACCCAGATACAGTGACATGAACAGAGTCATAGAACTTGAGATAGTGTAAGGTTATCTTTAGGCTTCGAATTTCATGTTCTCACTATGCTACAGCTGTTTCAGATTTTTGAGAACTCTTTTGAAGAGGCTTTAAGCATTTATTGAACCCAAGGCTGATTTAAGTAGGTCTCTTAAAGTATTCACCAAAAAGTGAACCAAAAGTACCTTCTTAAATGTTCCTAACAGTGATATAAACTTGAACTGTAATTTAAAAATCTTCCAGATTTGCTTGCAGGGAACACTAGTATTTGTAACAAGCTGATGCTAAAAATTGGTGTTGGTTAAGATAATTGAAATAGGTATCAGTTTGGGGATATTTTGAAATATGTTTTGCATGTATACATAGTTAATTCTCAAAGTGCACAGAAGAGGTTGTTATCATAGGAGTTAGTACATTTGAGATAATAACTATGTCCAGAAGTGTTTTAGTTGTTGTTAACTTCTTAATGACATTTTTGTATTTTTATTTTTTATTTTGTATGGCTCTGTAGAGCAAATACTTTACATTTATTCTTCATTAAAACATTATTTGGAAGTGAAATATTTGGCTGCTAATGTGTATAAACATAAATATAAATAATTCAGATTATATTGTTACTCTAAAATATTTGTCTCAGATTGTGACAAGCCTAATATAAACCTATTGTGATAAGATATAATGATAACAGCATGTTATGATATCAGAATGGTGAAACTATACTATGACATTGTGATTGTTGCCTAAATATATTCTGTGGTTGCTGTGAAACAAGTGAATATTGTATTGTCACTGCCATGCAGTGTGGTGATTTTACTACTGCCCCTGTGATGTCAATGTAATTTTAAGCATAGATGCAAAATATATTTAAATATATTTTTGAATATATTATACAGACAAATTGAATGTTGGTCATTTGAAGATATGCTAATATTTCCATTCCTACTCCCAAGTGCTTTATGAATTTGAGAATTCCCTGTA
This sequence comes from Canis lupus familiaris, assembly GCF_011100685.1. Taxonomy (NCBI): domain Eukaryota; kingdom Metazoa; phylum Chordata; class Mammalia; order Carnivora; family Canidae; genus Canis; species Canis lupus. The sequence goes on along the minus strand of NC_049239.1, from coordinate 36,311,289 downwards.
TCAGCATCTTTTAAACATGATATAATCATATCAAATACTTTAGTTCTGACAACTTAAATTTTGTTAGACACTGATATACATTTTCTAAGTTGACTACATTGAAATTTTTCGACTTCTAAGACTTTCGAGCTCAGCTTCTCAACCCTGCTGTTCCAGGATATTTATGTTGTTATATGAAGACAGTATATGTAAATATTTCATTTTTCTTCTTCCAGGAATTGCCAAAAAGTTTATAGTACGTAGAGAATTCTGGAAGAATTTATTTCCCCCTAAGGTAAAAGGTATAGCTCATCTTAAGACCATATTGTGTAACCTGAGGGAACTCTGTCCCCAGCTGTATCCTTCAGAAAGGTACTGGAAGGAAGGGCGATTTCTCAGCTTTGACTGGCTCAATTATGTGCTGTTTGGAACTTACTCAATTTTGACAGTCAAGTGAGTGGAAGGTAGGGATTTGGGATAAAGAATCCCCGAGGTAGAATACTCCACAAAGAAATTTGATGGTAGCTGCCGCTTTCAACGCTTATCAAAAAGTAAATACTGGTGGGCTTATTTCCTTTGCTCCACTGTCTCTTAATCTAGAATGTGGGATGTAGGTTGAGTTTGGACTATATGTTAAAAATAATCCTGGTTATGATAGTTTAGCAACAGATGGCTATACATTTAAGGAAAAGGTAGCTTATTCCTTTGTATCACTATGTAAAATTGTTATGTCATTTAATCTACAGAACCATTCTCACTGTCAATAGCTTTCCCTATTTTGTTTCCCATATTTACTCAGCTAATAGTTGTGATAATCAAGAGTTGTCAGGATGTTTCCTACATCCCAGAGAGAGAAGAAAAAGTAGACTTTTTAATGAAATAAACTGTAATTTAGTTTGAGGTGTGGCATTAATTAAGTTTAGGACATTGCTATGAACAAAGGGATATGAACTTTTTGTACCTTGCATTTTCCCTAAAATAAAATTTTATATAAAACTATTCCTTTATAGAAAGCACTAGAAAGGACTGATATAAATCACTGTTGTTTTTTCTGACTTTTATTCCTTTTCCCTTTTATTTCCTGTAATTTTGAAAAAGGAGAGTGCCTTACAAAGTAGGGTAGGGTATCACTTCTGGGTCATCAGATCCTAATATATTAATTTGACCTTGCTTACCCAAAATGTGATTTAATTAGAGATTTGTTTTGGGAAATGCATGGGGATTGAATTTTCTCCCTTGAATGCCATTTTCCGGGGCTCCTGGCTGGCTCAGTCGGTGTAGAGCATGTGACTCTTGATCACAGGGTTGTGAGTTCAAGCTCCACATTGAGCATGGAACCTACTTAATTTTTTTTTTTTTAATTTTAGAAATTATTTTCCCACTTCGCATGAATAAAACAACCCTTTCCTTAGTATTTTAAAAATCATAAAATCTGAAGATAATTGTCATTTAATAAGATCTTAGTTTCTGGCAATGTTTTGTATAAAGTACTAGATTGTTCTAGTTTTAAGACAAAATGCTTGATGAAATTAACACTTAAAATATCAGACTTGCAAAGAATCTTCAAGCTTTCTAACTCAATAATCTTACATGTTGATATGTATTTTATCATATGACATGTTGCCTGTATTTTAGCAAGCTGGAGATAAGTAGACTTCTTAAGATCCATAAGTAAAACCAAAAGTTTATTTGCTTAGTGACTTAAATGTATTGATGATTTCTCTGAGATCTGATTAAAGAGGAGAAGAGGCAGTAAACAAGACCATTTTGCTCCTTACGTTTCACCACAGAGATAGAATGATTGTTTCCTTACTGTCGGTGAACATTTTAGTGAAGTAATGGGAAAAGATAGTCTATTTTAATTGGGAACTATTAGTGTGAAATCTGTGTTGCTTTCAAAATTAAATAAAATTACTAATGGATTTCTGAATTTAAAGATATATTAAAATGAGCTTTGGTTGAATGTATCCTGTCAAGATATCCTATCATGGCTGGTTACTTAAGGTTTTGATTATTTGATGAGGACATGGCTACAAACTTAAACTTACTCATTTAAAATAGTTAGAACCTCAGTATATCAACTGAGGTCCCTTATACAGGGGTTTTAGGGAAATGTGAGATCTCATCACCCTGAAATTTGGATGAATAGAGGAACTTGGCTGCTATTTGTATATATATATGTGCATGTCAGATCATTTTACCTCATACACACAGAATAAAAGCTTGATTTTTAAAATACTTAATAATTATTCATCTTATGGCTTCATCTTCATCCCTATGGCTTCATCTTATTCCCTATGACCAACCTTTACTTAAGCCATCCAAATTTAATTCTAGTAAATCTACATAATAGAGCCCTAAATTTAGAAAAAAAGATAATTGACTTTTTGAGGGGGGGCCTGATAGTATATTCAGATGGCTAAGTTCATTAAAATGTCCTCATTTTATGCTGTTTGAAGTAATGTTCAAATTTTTCAAACATTAGAATTTTAGTATACATAAGATTTAAAAATTTAATTGGATTATTTTAATCATTCATACAGAAAATTACTTTCTTAGTGTACTCTCATTTGTATCATGCTTTGCTTAATAATTCATCAATAGGAAGTATTCTTACTAATTCTTACTATTATAGTGATCACTATCAAATAATAATATATATTTAATGATTTGTTCTAATTAGAAAATAATTGCCAGAATGGTAACTGCTCTTATTGAGTACCTCTCTTTTAGAGCAAGACACTTGAGCTAAGTATCGTTTCATTTAATTGGGAAACTATATCTGGATCTGTTCTTACCCTACTATGAATGACAGTCACAAAAGTTCTTTAATTCTGTATCTTACTATTCCAGTTACTTACTATTCCAGGCCTTATATAAATTTAATTTGAGACTACATGAATGTAGACCCAGGGATGTTTAGATTAGAAATCTAAATCTTTCCTATAAGAAATAGGTTAGAGGGGGAAGGTCTGGGTGGCTCAGCGGTTTAGTGCCTGCCTTTGGCCCAGGGTGTGATCCTGGAGCCCCAGGATCAAGTCCCACATCAGGCTCCGGGCATGGAGCCTGCTTCTCCCTCTGCCTGTGTCTCTGCCCGCCCCCCTCCCCCATGTCTATTATGAATAAATAAATAAATAAAATCTTAAAAAAAAAAAAGAAATAAGTTAGAAAAGAAAACCACCTAACTTTTTAATAGTACCTGCTCTAGACTAGATACTGCAGTATCTGTTATATACATCTATTAGTTTGTCTTAAATATACACAGAATGGTGATTAGGCATTTAAATGTTTTTGCATGTAAGAGAAAGAAATAAGGAATTGGAAAGCAATATGAAATGCTCAAAATGCATTAAAAATAAAGTGCTTAAAATGTTTTAAAAGATTAGTAGTGGGCTATATTAGGCACAAACTAAAGTAGACATTTAGTCTAAGAGAAAATCTTTTTGCTTTGAACCTTTATGGTTGTTATCAACCAATATATTTTAGTTTATGTGAATCTTTTTTTTTAGAACAACATTTGAAGTTATCCTGTGTAGTCTGGTATGGCGTTAAGTGCTGTAATGAAAGAACCTATCTAAATGTGAAATTAAAAAATATATATAGTCATATAACAAATCCACCTAAACATAAAAATATATAAAATTCTAGTTTCTTCTTTTTAAAATCTTCTCTAACAATTTGAAATGTTCTACTTACAGTTATAAAGTCACCAAATGTCGCATTGTATTCTATGTTCGTGTATGTTACCAAATTTCAAACTCTTTGAAACATAACATTTATGCATATTTGCAAGGCAAAAAGTAAACCCTATCAAAGGAAATTTTCATACTAAGTTTTTCTATATAGTGTTTGCCACTATAAAATCTGTTGGGGGAAAAGTTCTTTATTGGTATTCTAAGTGTTTCTTTCACAGTTCTATGCACCAAAACCAAAAAATACTGGTAGGATTTTCTTCAATTGTCCAATAATTTTGAGCAGTTTCTTTTTAAATTATTTTTTATATATTTCATTCTTTGATATACATATTTTTAAAGTGAATTTGCTAGTATAATTTGTAACAATTGCAAATATTAATACTTTTACAAATGTTGCACAAAATATTTGTACCTAAATGTCTTTTTAGTGTTCTAGTTTTCTGCAATTTGATTTTAAGTTGATTTTTATTGAATCACTGTTTGAGTTCTATACTTGTGATCATATCACCATAATTCAAATACTCAAAAGAACATTTTCTGCTATTATGAAAAATATCTTTTGTGATTGTGACTTTTTTGTTTGAAATTATGAAAGTATTATTTATTTTAAATTCTAAATGTATTTTGGAGTATGTCCAATCTTTGTGTATATTATTCATAATGAAAAAAAAGAATTACTTTTAATTATCAGGGTTTTTTTTCCCCAAGGCTTATTAAATTTAAGTGTAAATATTAAAGTGGAATTTCTATTATAATAACCTTTCCTATGTTGTACTTCTGTAGTATTCTGTTACTGTGAGCATTTAGGTCTTGGCTATTGAGTTAATTTATTAACAAGTGCTAAATATAACATTACTGGAACAGTTACGTTGAATGCTGCATGGTCCTATCACAAGAGAAAGGAGGATAGTACAGTATATTATGAAAGTAATTGTAATGTGTAGTGTGTAATTACATATAATATGTAATTATTTCATAATAGCACCTTAAGCAAAGTATTGCAAAGGTAATTAAAATGTTGTTCTCATCTGCAATTTTAAAGTTACTAAAGTAGCTGTCCTTGATAAAGCTTAACTTTTATGCTAAAGATAATGTGTATGAAACTAGATTAATTTTCTTCTTGGTTTTGTTTTATTTCCAGGTGGAGGTTTGGCCGTTGGAACAGTTCTTCTAATTGGTTAGTATAGCATACACACTTTGTTTTTCCTGTTGAGAGTTTTCTTTTGTGTATAATGATTTTATGGGTTTGCCTATTCTGACGTTAATTACATAACTTTCTGTAAGAGTTAAGGTAAACTAGAAAGGAAATGCCTTAAATTTTAATTTAAATTCAGATGTTGGGGATCCCTGGGTGGCTCAGCAGTTTGGCGCCTGCCTTCGGCTCAGGGCGTGATCCTGGAGTCCTGGGATCGAATCCCGCGCTAGGCTCTCTGCATGGAGCCTGCTTCTCACTCTGCCTGTGTCTCTGCTTCTCTCTCTCTGTCTCTCTCTGTCTCTCATGAATAAATAAATAAAATCTTTAAAAAAATTCAGATGTTGATCTGAAATTGAAATAAATGAAGCAAATATATCTGAAAATATAGCTCTAGTTATTTAAAAATATTCACAGTGAATTGTTCTCCATTTCTTTTTAAAAAGGTTAAAATTAATGCCAGTTGATTTTTTTTTTTTTTTTTTTTTTTTGGAAAAAAATCTCTGTATCTACAATGGGATTATAGGGATTAATTTGAGAATTTAATATACCAATAAGCCCATTGTGTATATATATATATCATATGTTTTTATTATTTTCTTCTTATTGAAAGAAAAATAATAGACTGATAAATCATATTTTCATTCATCTTTAAGTGCCAATTGTTCTTATTTAATTATTCATACATAATCCTATTTACCTTATTGTTTAGTTTAGATCATAGGATCTGGAATTGAAATAAACAATGGCAGCTATGTAGTCAAAGTTCCCAACTAGTCATGAATCACTTTTCCATCATCCTCGACAGTATCAAACACAATTTGAATACAGATTATGTAATTTAAAGGACTCACCACTTCACAAAACAATGCATTATCATTGAAAATGCTGGGATTTATTAGAAAGTTCTTTATTTTTTTATAAAGATTTTATTTATTTATTTGAGAGAGAGAGGGAGAAAGCATGAGTGAGGGGTGGGGAGGAGAAGCAGGCTCCCAACTGAGCTGGTAGCCCGATGAGGGATTTGATCCAGGACCCTGGGATCACAATCTGAGCCAAAGACAGATGCCTAAGCAACTAAGCCACCCAAGCACCATGGAAGGTTCTTCATATTAATGTTTAATCTATAAAATTTAACAGTTTTGTTGTTTCTAATTTTGTTCTTTGTTATAGTACAGAATTCACTTACATACTTTTTGACATAACATTCTTAAAATATTTGAAAATAATACATTACCTCAAATCTTCTCTAAATGAAGTAGACACAGTCTCTTAAACTATGTTTTATGTGTTGTGGTTTTCATGTTCTTCACTCTCTTGGTTGTTCTGTAATCATACCTATCAGTCTGGCATTGTCTCTTCAACTGTGTTCACAAATGAGTATACTATTCCAAATTGGCTGTGACCTATACTCAGCATATTGAGACTATAAAATGTGATAATCGAGACAGAATTATTATTTCTAGGCACCAATAAAGTTACTTATATTTATTAACTTCTCAAGGTAGGAATGAAATGTGTTGATCTGCCCCAGGAATGCAAAATGGTGATATGTAAAATTTGATATGTACATAAGCATTTGTCTAATAAATGAAGCTCTATCTGGAAAACTCAAAAGAAATGTGTAGTACATCTTATTCCCCCTCTCTGCTGGATATTTAAAGAGTAATAATAATAATTGTGAGAGCTGTCTTACTGTGGGTCAGTATTTTGCTAAGTATTTGATTTATTTTTTTTTAATTTTATTATTTATTTGAGAGAGAGAGCATGAATGACAGAGGGAGAGGGAGAAGCAGACTCCCCACTAATCAGGGGAACCCATCACAGAGCTCGATCCCAGAACACTGAGATAATAACTTGAGCCGAGCACAGACACTTAACCAACTGAGCCACCCAGGTACCCTGTGCTAAGTGTTTTCTATATGGTTTTTCCCTTAATATAACAACCTTGTAAGATGTTACATGTTATTCATATTATCCCCATCTTATAGTTAAAGAAATAAGGCTTAGAGGGGTGAAATAACTTTCCCACTACCACACAGCTAGGGAGAGAATTAGAATTTGAATTCTGGTATGACTGAAAAGCCCATACTTTTTATAACTGTGCTCTGTAGCTTTCTTAAATGCTTCCTTTAATGACCATAATCAGTAAATTAGGAATTTTGTACCTTTATAGGATAATGTTTTAAATAGTAAATTAAGCCTACATTTGTGGAGTTTTTCTTTCTTTTAATAAATTTTCAAATTTCTAAACTTGAAAGAGCCTTCATTTAATTAACTCACCATAAAGATAGAAGTTGCAGCAGTGCCAAAAAATTCTTTTTTTTAAGAGAACAAACTGGTGGTTGCCAAAAGAGGGGATGGTGGACAGATGGGTAAAATGGGTGAAAGGGAGTTATGCTTCCAGTTATGGAATGCATACATCACAGGGATAAAAGGTAGAGCAATTATAGTCAATGGTATTATGATAGGGCTATATGATGACAGATTGTAGCCACACTTGTGATAAACATAGCATGAAGGTATAGAATTGTTAAATCAATATCTTGTAAACTGAAACTAATGTAACATTATGTATCAACTGTACTTCAACAAAAGAATTAATAATAAAATTAGATTTTTTTAAAAAGAAAATATACTTTTATTTTACAATATCAGTATTTCTTCATTCCAGTCAGAAAGTTTGTCTCCACAATATGCAAAGGATATTGATTAATTAAGATTTTTCAGGTGTACAATATTTGTTAAAGATTGGTTTGTATAGTTGCAGCTTATTGCTACCTAAAATATATTAATTTTTAAAAATCATACCATTGAGTCATTTTGGACGTCTGTTCAGACATCATATTTGAGCCAAACCATTAATTTCCATGCAGATCTTAGTTTCAAAATATCTGACAAGTTCTTCCCAGCCATTTACTTCAGTCACTACAATATAGTTTTCTGGAAAAAAAGAAAAAATATATATATATAGTTTTCTGGACATTTACCTAGGACTACTTAGTGCCCATGTCTCTGAATAATAGACAACATTTAATAAAACGTCTAGTAAAATATGTTCTAAGAAATATCTGTGTCACCCATCAGTCTTTAAAGTACTATTTAAGGACTTGAGGTATAGTTGTTCCAACTTTAGATGTAAGAGGGAGAAATACCCTGTAATTGAGAAGTTCTAGAAGTGGTGATGTCAGTAAAAACTTATTTTTTAGTAAATAAATGAATAGGAATAAATGAAGGATTTTATGGACAAAATATTTCACAGTTTCTGTTTTTTTTTTTTTTTTAAGATTTATTTATTCATGAGAGACACACAGAGAGAGAGAGAGAGAGAGAGAGGCAGAACACAGGCAGAGAGAAAAGCAGGCCTGCTGCAGGGAGCCTGACCCCGGACTTGATCCTGGGACTCCAGAATCACACCCTGAGCCGAAGGCAGATGCTCAACTGCTGAGCCACCCAGGAGTCCCAAATTTCACAGTTTTAATGTCAATAAACAAATACAAAAACTACAAAGGATATGTAGAGAATATTAGGTTGTCCTTTCAGTTGCTCAATCCCCCTACCCAGAGAAAATACTGTCCTAATATCCTCCCCAAATATTTCTACTTAAGTAATAAGTAGAAATGGGAACACTCTGCCTTTTCTACTTTAAACGTCTTAGAGATTAGTGCATATGTAATCATATGCCTCATTCTTCCTAACAGCTGCATAAGATTTCATTATATTGTTATGCCATAATTTATTTAAATAATTCTCTATTGATAAATTTTAAGTTCCATTTTTCCATTGCTAACAATGCTATTGTACATAATCTTGTATATAAGCTTTGCAAACATAAATAAGTATCTGTAGAATAAATTCCATGATATAGGCTTGCTTAGTTGAGGCATGTTAAATTTTACTAGATGTTATTAGATTGCTCTCCCAAGAGGTTATACCATCTTTTACTTCAATCATTCAGCAGTTATAGGAATACAATAGTGAGTTTACCCTCATCCTTGACAACACTGTATATTACCAAACTTTTAAATCATTATCAGTCCAAACAAGTAAAAAGTGAAGAATGGCATCCTTTGAGCCTGAGACTTTTCTTTTTAATGACTAAAAATCTGGAGAGTTACTATAATAGTTTTTAAAATGCACAACTAAATTTATTTTTTTTTCTTCAGGAGAAGTATCTGTGAATGATACTAAGAATCCAGTAATGATTGATAATCCATTCGATAAATGTTCATTGAACACATAGGTGTATGCTAGAAATTGAGGTTATGAATATAAATGAGTTATTCTCTTCCCTTAAGGAACTTTGCACCTATGGAGAAGACATTTGTAAAGCAAATAATTACAATATAGTAAGTTAAATACCATAATAGCTGTGTCTGTCATTATTATTTTTTTTAACATGGGCTGTAACTAGAACAAGGGGCTGATTTTGATTTTGTATAATGATCAGATAACCAGCAACTTTTGAATAGCTTATAGATTCACTTGGATATTATGAGTAGGCAATCATCTTCTGCAAATATTGACAGTGTTATTTCATAACAGATTTTGGTATCTTGGAACTGGGTGCTTCCATAACAAATGCTAAGAACACAAGAGTGGCTTTGAAACCTGATAGTACACAAAAGCTGGAAGGATTATGAGGAGCATATTAATTAGACAAAGCCTAAATTGTCATTAATAGATTGTTATTAGAAATCTGTACTCCGATGACACTGCCTTGTGAGAGTGAAAAAGCATAGTGACATTGTTGTCTGCAGTTCTATGGGAACAGAACACATACCTAATGAACTTAATGGTCTTGGAAAGGAGATTTTTTTTTTTTTTTTTTTTAGTGAGTACTAAGGAAAAGCTAGACAAGAATAATTAAAGCATAGTAACAGATTTTTAAAAAGTCTATCTTTGATGAAATATCAATTCACCAATGTATTATATAGTAGGTATTCAATAACTTTGTCGAATTAATGCTTGAATAAAAGAATATGACAGGTATAAGCCAAAGATCTTGCCTTTATAGTCTGGTTTTCCTGTAAAGCTAATATTTTGAAATGTCTCAATTTCATTTATGCCCTATTAACTTCTAAATGTCTAAGATTTTTAGAATATATATAACTCGGGGCAGCCTGGGTGGCTCAGCGGTTTAGCGCCGCCTGCAGCCCAGGGCGTGATCCTGGAGACCTGGGATCGAGTCCCACGTCGGGCTCCCTGCATGGAGCCTGCTTCTCCCTCTGCCTGTGTCTCTGCCTCTCTCTCTCTCATGAATAAATAAATAAAATTTAAAAAAGAAGAAATATATATAACTGTGGTGAACTTAGTTTCATCATCTATTAGCTTGTTTTCTTTAGACACCTTAAAGTAGGAGGATGTGGGTGGCTCAGTTGGTTAAGCTGTGTTTTGGCTCAGGTCATCTCATGGTCATAGAATAGAACCCCATGTTGGACTCTGTGCTCAATGCAGAGTCTACTTGAGATTTTCTCCCTCTCCCTCTGCCCCTCCCCCTGCTTGTTCTCTTTCTCTCTCTCTCTCTCAGATAAAATACTTCCAGGGAATCCCTGGTTGGCTCAGTCAGGTAAGTGGCTAAGTCTCAATTTCAGCTCAGGTCATGATCTGGAATCAAGCTCCCTGTTGGCTATAGTGCTTGGTGGAAAGTTTGCTTGGGATTCTCTCCCTCCCTCTACCTCTGCCCCTCCCCCACTCATTATCTGTCTCTCTCTCTCTCTCTCTCTCTCTCTCTGTCTCTCTCTCAATAGATAAATCTTTTTTTAAAAAATAAATCTTTTTAATTAAAAAAAAGGAAAACCCCCCAAAAATAAAAAATAAAATATAAAAGGAAAATTTAAAGCAAAATTTGGAAACATTTTCACATTTTTGGAAGATTAGATTAGCAGTAGTTTTATGTACTAGGTTCTCTACTTTTCATTCCCAGGTCAATAAAACTTGTACAGTAGATGAAGTCTGCCTTAAAAGATGTTTGAATTGTTCCAAATATAAACCAATTATGGAGATTTAAAGTCAGTAGTTAGGGGGGCACCTGGGTGGCTCTGTAGTTGAGCATCTGCCTTCAATTCAGGTCATGATCTCGGGGTCTGGGATCAAGTCCTGCATCAGGCTTCCTACAGGGAGCCTGCTTCTCCCTCTGCCTATGTCTTTGCCTTTCTCTGTGTATCTCTCATAAATAAATAAAATCTTTAAAAGAAATAAAGTTGGTGGTTAAGAGCATAGGGCATTGCTATATTGCTCATTAGTCAAAGATTTTTTTTTATTCCAGAAGTTAAAGTTAAAACATGAAGATGGCTTAAATTAATAGACTTTCACTATAGATTGGCAATTTTTTAACGATTTCTCTTGAAATAAATTACTCATTTACCAAGGGAATTGTGCACATAAGTGTGTGCATGCACATGAGTACGTGTTTGCAGAACAGGGTACTTATGGTTTCAGTAGAATGGAACTATGAAAACTAGAGATAGTGAGCACTGCCAGAAACCCAGGGTAGCTTCCAAATATAGCTAAATAAATGAATATGAATTTATAATAAGTCATTCTCAATTGAATAACTAAGAGACCCCTCCATTTACTTAGAAATCAAAGACAGACTTTTCCTTAAACATATTTCATTCTTTAGTACTGGACTAGGTTTTGAGATGTTTATATTTAAGTTGCTTTCTGATAGTCTGGTGCAAGGATAAATTTGGGACATCTTTAAAGTATCGAAAGTGAAGGAATGGCATAAATATTTAGTTTATACAGTTTCTTTTAAAATGAAGGATCCTGATCTGTTTGCAGAGATATTGAGCATCAAAAGGTTTAATAGAAATTGTCAGTCATCGGGGATCTTTGAGTGGCTCAGCGGTTTAGTGCCTGCCTTCGGCCCAGGGCGTGATCCTAGAGTCCGGGGATCAAGTCCCACATCGGGCTCCCTGCATGGAGCCCGCTTCTCCCTCTGTCTGTGTCTCTGCCTCTCTCTCCCTCTGTGTCTTTCATGAATAAATAAATAAATAAAATCTTCAAAAAAAATTGTCAGTCATCAATACAAGTTATGTGACACATGAATGCATTATTTTTAAATTAATTGCTTATGTTAATTATATCATTTTCATTCTAGAAGTAGGAAACAAGTGATATACTGTGGACAGTTAATTACAACTAGCTCTGAGTATAACTTTTCTATTAGTTATTACTGTGCTGGAGGGTATTATGCTGAGTGAAGTAAGCCAGTCGGAGAAGGACAAACATTATATGTTCTCATTCATTTGGGGAATATAAATAATAGTGAAAGGGAATATAAGGGAAGGGGGAAGAAATGTGTGGGAAATATCAGAAAGGGAGACAGAATGTAAAGACTGCTAACTCTGGGAAACGAACTAGGGGTGTTGGAAGGGGAGGAAGGCGGGGGGTGGGAGTGAATGGGTGACGGGCACTGGGGGTTATTCTGTATGTTAGTAAATTGAACACCAATTAAAAAAAAAATGTTGGACCAAGAAAAAAAAAAAAAAAAGGAAACATGTTAAAAAAACACAAGAAATAATCTGATAGAAAATGAACATGACCCTAATTATCAGATTCAGTATTTTTTTTAACTGTGATGCCAGACTAGATTGAATTTCCTCAAAGAACACTGTACTTCATTGGAGATCATGCAGGTCACCACACTTTGACCCAGAATTAAATATTGCCACTCAGGGAGGGTGGGCCCACGAGAAACAGATAGAATTTTTACTATAAATTCCAGATCAGGAGGGAAGATAAGATTCATCTTCATTTTTCTTGATAAATAAAATGGTCCAATTTATAAAGAAAAAAAAAAGTTATTACTGTGTAACATTATTAACACAAACTTAGTTTTAAAACAACACACATTTATTATCTCATGATTTCTGTTGTTTGGAAGTCCAAGCACAGATTATCAGGGTCTTCTGCAAGCCAACAGTCAAAATTAGGACTGGGTTCTCATCTGAAGGCTTGGCAGGGGAAGGATCTGCTTTCAGGCTCACATGGTTGTTGGCAGCATTCAGTTCCTTGCTCCCTGTTAGTCAGAGGCAGCCTCTCCATAGAGCAGCTCACAACATGGGATCTTATTTCTTCAAAAACAGTGAAGAAGAATGTATCTCAGCAAGACAGATGTTACAGTTTTATGTTACAGAAGGGGTGACATCCTATTACCTTTGCCATATTCTTCTGGTTAGAAACAAGTCACAGCTTCCACACACAGTCAAAAAGAAGAGATTATACAAAGGCATGAATACTAGGAAATAGCAATCATGAGGCTCACCTTAGATTATGCTACTCTTTTCACTATTTTAATTTACTATTTCATGTACTAGCAAAAACTAAGCACTCTCAATATATTTCTCATAGGATATCATAATATTTTCTCATTGATTGCCGTCCACCTTTCTGAAATTGCTGAGCTTTGTTTTTTCTTTTATACCGTGTAGTAAATTGTCAGCATTTTCCTTATTATGCACCAGTTGGCAAACTATAGCCTGTGGGCCAGTGACCTATCTATAAATAAAGTTCTATTGGAACACAACCATGCTTAATTATTTGTACATTGTCTATGGTTGCTTCTGTGATACAAGGGCAGGGTTGAGTGGTTTCAACAGAGACCATTCACAAGTCTGAAATACTTATTTTCTGACTCTTTAGGAAAAAGCTTACCAATACTTGCTTTGTATTATATTTTGTGCTTTTCTTAACTTATTTTATAATAGTACAACTTGTTGAAAGATTGTAATATGACAAACTGGTATCCCTGCAGTTTTTTAGTAAAACTACCTGACCTTTTGTCCTGAAGCATCTAAGCACCTACAGTGTATTTAGCTCTGCTAGGCAGTACAAATCTTGGTTTTTACTAGGACGCCTGGGTGGCTCAGTGGTTGAGCATCTGCCTTCAGCTCAGGGTGTGATCCCAGAGTCCCAGGATCCAGTCCCACATCGGGCTCCTGCATGGAGCCTACTTCTCCCTCTGCCTATGTTTCTGCCTCTCTCTCTATGTGTCTTTCATGAATAAATAAATAAAATCCTTAAATAATAATAAGTCTTGATTTTTACCCTTTCTGAACTTTAACTGGATGTTGGTTGCAAATGGAATAAATATGCACAGTATGTATATGTTTTTGCAGATATAAAAGGTATAGAAAAGGCTTAAATTGAATCAATCTATGGGTAGAAGTTGAGGGGAACCCGAGAGAGAAGTACTCAGATGGAAAACTATTTAATGTACAAAAGTAGACATCAACATAGTATGCTTATGTAGTAAAGCTCTTCGAAAAGTAGAGATTATTTATTTGGAATTAGAGGGAAAGTTTGGCTTCTTTCCCCTGGGTTTCTTGCCTCAACTATCTACTTGTAGATTTCATATTGTAAAACTTCAGAACCCTAGACCAGCTTCTCAAATTGTGGTATGCAGAGGCAAGGCTATTTACTTTTCAATCACTAGAGGAATGCTGGGATTTTTGTTTTTTAACTTTATGGCCAGCTAAATCCATCATCCTTTACCTCTTTGTTATCTTTGGTCATTGTCCAAGAATTAAGCTATTCTAATGATCTTCTCTGTCACTTTTATCTCTGTAACATTCTTTTCTTCCTTCTATAGATTCAATTTCCTACTCTTCTTATCCCTTCTAAATCTTTCCAATTTGCTTTGTATAATACCCATTTCATGTAAGACAAATTCTAATATCTTAAATATTATTATTGAAATATATAATATTTATTGAGGATTTACTGTGTGCTGCGTATCATGCCAAACCTTTTTTTTTTTTAACATTTTATTTATTGGGGGATCCCTGGGTGGCTCAGTGGTTTAGCGCCTGCCTTCGGCCCAGGGCACGATCCTGGAGTTCCAGGATCGAGTCCCACGTCAGGCCCCCGGCATGGAGCCTGCTTCTCACTCCTCCCGTGTCTCTGCCTCTCTTTCTCTGTCTATCATAAATAAATCTTTAAAAAAACCATTTTATTTATTTATTCATGAGACACACACACACACACACACACACACACACACAGAGGCAGAGACACAGGCAGAGGGAGAAGCAGGCTCCATGCAGGGAGCCCGATGTGGGACTCCATCCTGGGTCTCCAGGATCACACCCTGGGCTGAAGGCGGCGCTAAACCGCTGAGCCACCGAGGCTGCCCCATGCCAAACCTTTGATAATGTATTTTATCATTTAGTTTTACAGGAGATTGGAATTTTAAGAGAAGTCAAGTAACTTGCCAAGGTCACACACTTAGTAGCTGAGATTTGCAAGCAGGTTTCTCTGACATTAAATCATCATTTTACACTAAAACCTAGTAATTCATCTTAAAGTTTTTTCCAGAGTGAGATTTATACCTTTAGCTTTTCTACCTTTTATATCATCTCACTGCTTCCATATATTGACTTATTTATTTCTATCATTTATTAGAGACCTTCATGATCTCCAACTTCAAGTAAACTTTCAAGTTTTGCCAGTAACTTTTGTATCTGTCCTCACATCTTTTTCATTGTCAATAACTTCAGTGGCCTTTTCAAACCTTCTTGTTCTCAAACATCCAGCATTACTACTTTCTCCCTCATTTTCTCAGATAACTTGCAGTATTTCACATGGCAACAGTAGTGTCTTCAGTTGAGAATTCACCCAAATTCCCACTGTCAAACCTCAGTGCTCATCACTACGCACACATGGGAAGATGTCTTGTGCCTTCTCCTGTTTGAGAATCATCCTTTCACCTGAACATTAGATCTTTCCTCCTTCCACCTTTCCAAGGAATGGCAATGTCAATTTTCTCTTCTTTAACTTCTTCCTCTTTTTTAGTTCTCTCCTGTGTGTACTTAAATATACTCAGATCTGTGTTCAAGCCTTATTTCCTTTTTAAAGAGGAAAATTCTCCGTGCTTAAAACCCCACTCCTCTAACTATTCCTTTTTTTCTTCCCTTTTATAGCCAAGCCTCTTGAATAGTCTGTACCTTTTATACATTTTCATGATGTTTCAGTCATTCCTGGATTAACTTCATCCAGTTGCTACTGATCACTGAAGCCACCTTAGCCAGAGACATTAGTGACCTTCTTCATGGCTAAACCCAAGAAATGCTTCTCAGGTCTCTTCCTTCCTGATCTCTGCAACAACTGATGTGGTTATTCACTCTTTCCCTGAAGTACTCTCTTCCTTTGGCTCTGTTATAACATTCTGTTCTGGTTTTCCTTCTATCCCTCTGCTTTTGCTTTTTAAGACTCCTTTGCCTCTCCCTAAAATACTGGTATCCTCTTTCTCTCCTAGTGCTATATACTCTCCCTGGGAGGTCTCTGTTCCTGCCATAACTGAATGATGTGGGGAAGGGGGGGGTGGTACTCATTTTCTGTAAATAATCAGTAATCCCTAGGCATTGCTACATACAGGATCCACAGAGAAATAAAGAGATAATAATCAACTCCCTATTCAACATTTTCTTTTGAAGATCTTACAGGAATCTCAAAATCAGTGTGTCTAGAACTGAACTTCCCTTATCTCCGAATTCTACCCCATTCCTCTAAATCTATCCCCCCTCTTCTGCTGATTCCTGGATTATTCAGTCTATTGAGTGATACATGCCAGAGACCTGAGTGACATACTTGTCTCTCACCCTGTACACATCCAATAAGCATTAAATCCTGAAGGTTTGTTTGTTTGTTTGTTTTTTCACCTTTTAAAGATTTTAGAATTCCATCTACTTCTCTCTATTCCTGCTGTGGTGACCCTAATCCACAACCCTCACAGAAATTATAACAGCTTCTTAAGTTGCTTCCAGTGTTTTCTTGCTTCAGTTCATTTTCATACTGTAGCTAGAATGAACTTTCTGATATATAATCTAATCATGATATATCCTTGCTTAAGACCTTTCTGTGCTCTCTATCCATCTTAACTATAAGATCCAGGTTCAGTAGCCTAGATTATAAGGCCTTTAATGATCTGCCATTGCTGATTCACTTCAGGCTTATCTCTTTGCATTCTCTCCTCAAGCTTTCTATTTATCACCCTAGACTTTTAATTACATCCAAGTGTCATTCTCTACAGGCCTTTGCTTAAATTCTTTCTAGCTGTCTCTTTTTTTCCCTTTCTTATCCTAACTCTTAATGATCCCTTAAGTCTCCACTTAGATGCTCTTCCAGAAAGACTTCTTTAATTATTGCTTTCCTTATCCTCACTCCTGCTTTGTATTCCTTCTGTATACCTCTGTAGTGTTATTTACATCATGGTACTTACTGCACTTTGTTGAAAATACCCAAGCATGTATCTTATTCTGTAGACTGTAAGCTTTGTGACCATGGGAACCATCTAAGGGCAGAGTAAATACATGCTTGAATGAAGGAATGAGTACTGTGAAAGCCGGACTAAAAAAGTTACTTTATAGTGGCAAGAAATAGGTAGTCATGGAGTGGGGTTTTTTTTTAATTACAAATTTTCTGTGATTTGTATTTTATTGATTTATACATGAGAGACAGAGGGGGAGGGAGAGAGAGAGGCAGAGACACAGGTAGAGGGAGAAGCTCCATGCAGGGAGCCCAACGTGGGACTCATCCCAGGTCTCCAGGATCACGCCCTGGGCTGAAGGCAGTGCTAAACCGCTGAGCCACCGGGCTGCCCGTCATGGAGTGCTTTGAGCAAAAAAGAGATGTTATGAAGGATGCCCTTCAGGAGTAAAGTAAAAACTTGAACTGATGGAAATACTCATTACTCTAATTGAAACATGAGATGATGTTACTATACTTTTGAGACTTGAAAGCATAAATTATTTATCATATTTTGACATAATAATACTACCTAATTTTTCTATTTCTGCATTTCCTTATGTATACTAGATTCTAAATGTTTCACTAGCTATGCTTAGATTGCTGTGGTGTAAAATAGCATTTCTCTACATTTTTCTCTTTTAATACAGGTCTCTCCCAAGAATGTTGATTTCTACTTCTGTGCTTCCTTTTTATTTTATTTTAATTTTTTAGATATATTTATTTATTTGAGACGGGGGAGGGGGCATAGGGAGAGGGAGAAGGAGAGAAGTGGACTCCTCGCTGAGGACGGAGCCTGATGTGGGCTCCATCCCACCACTCTAAGATCATATCCCGAGCCAAAACCAAGAGTTGGAGACTTGACTGACTTTGCTACCCAGGTGCCAACATTATTTGACTAATATTCAAAAGAGGTTTTCATTAAAGTCATTCATAGGCATGTATTAAAATGCCCAGGTTTATAGACCCTGGAGGGAACTTTAGGGGAGTCTATTAATTCCCTCAAAGTATATGTAAATTTGTGTATGACTGTGATATTTTTAGGGTAATATATATCTTACAGCAGATTCTCAGAGTGGTCTGAGACTCCAAGAAAGACTAAGAACAACTAGAATAAAAAGAAAAGCAAGTCAAAATCTAAAGCCAAAGCACATCAGTACTTAAGGGATAGATAAAGGAAAATAAGCCCATGAAAGAGGTTAAGAGCATAGCCTCTGGAATCAGACTGCCTAGATTCAAATCATGGCTCTGCAATTTACTAGCCATGTCACCTTAGGCAAGTTGTTTGCTTTCACTGTGCCTTATTTCTTTACCTGTAAGATAGGAATTAACATTTATCTTACAACTTATTATTTGGATTAAATAAACCAATGCATGAAACGTGCATTGCACCATGTTTAGCATATAGTTAGTGGTCAGGATTAGCTTTAATAGGGTGTTGAGTACCTCAGAATTGGTGAGTATGGCCCACGGTGAGAAAAAGAAGGCAAAGGTTTCAGTCCCTACTTTCCTGCAGTTGGAATTAAATACCTCCTTGCAGGCCCAAAGATCTCCCACAGCTACTTCCTTTTAACTCCATCACCATCACCACCATTACCAAGCATCATAGGCAAGGATTAGAGAGAGAAGGAATATTACTATTCAAGTTCAAAACCGATCCCTCACTCTGGCAAGTAAGTGGTTACGGTTTCCAAGGGTATTAGATAGACATAGACACTGAAGATGCTTGCAAGAGACAGAGACTGGCATCCATGTTTTCCAATGGATTTCTTACCAAATTTCTGAACCTGTAAGCCCATCTGTGAGTAGTGCATGGTGAGAGAGTCCTTGGGGAAAGCCTCCTTTAAATTTCCTACAGTTTGTCAGCATTTTCGACAAGACTATTTTCTGTGTCTGGTGTAGAAAAAGGAGGGAGGCCTGCTGGGATAGATTGTATACTGAAATATAATAATGACAGCAGTAGCTAACATTTCCAGAGCAGAAGTTGAATATGAATTAATGGTCAACCCCACAAACCTAGATGCTACCTCAGAAGCGTTTTTCAGTGACAGATGTGGCCAAAGTGAACTGAGCACTACCCACAAAAACGACGCTCACCACTTACATGGAAACCACCATAACTGCATAGGCTGCAAAGGCAGCAGTCTTAAATATTAAATAGACGAGATCATATTGAAGGCTAGGGACATCTCTCCCTAACCAAACAGCCAATTATGTAAGTTGATCACTACCACTTTCTTCCCCCAGTCTCCCAACAATAGAACTAAGACTTGGAGAGAAGATATAGAGGAAGAGGTATTTTTAAAACTTCCTTTCCTGGAATCCCTGGGTGGCTCAGCACTTTAGCACCCGCCTTCAGCTCTGGGCATGATCCTGGAGTCCTGGGATCAAGTCCCATGTTGGGCTCCCTGCATGGAGCCTGCTTCTCCCTCTGCCTGTGTCTCTGCCTCTCTCTCTCTGTCTTTCATGAATAAATAAATAAAATCTTTAAAAAAAAAAAACTTCCTTTCTTTAGAACCCCTCTGTCCCTATAAGACTTTTAAGCCACAAGTCTTAGTCTGTAAGACTAAGGTGGGGGGAGGGGGAAGCATTGAACTGAATGTTAAAGTTTTAAACTTGACTGTTCCAAGTGTTAAGAACTAAAACTGTTGAGAAAATCATTGAATTAGCTCTAGATGTCAAGAGATGTGAAAAGGAGGATTTGACATAGCATAGCTGAAAGTAGTGACTGGAAAAAATCAATAGAACCATTTCATATTTATTTACCAAAGAAATGAGAACTCTGTATAAACTGTTTACATATATAAAGAATGTCTAAAGAAGCAGGGCAATTGAGAACAAAAAGTATCTTAAAAATAGGGGATATGAGTGGAGAGGGAGAGTGTAGTTCTAAGAAGAAATTCATCCGCAGTAATAACTTCAATAGACAAATTAGATAAAGATTTTAAAGTCCAAGAAAATAGATAATTAGAAAGTCATTGTTGATTTTAATAGCATTGTCAGCACAATGAAAGGGCAGCTTCTTTGGACTTTGATCTTAGGGAAAAATTGATATTCCTGTTGTTTTTCTCCATTAGGCTTCATTCTACCTCTTGTGTGATTCCATTTATGTATGACAGCCCATCAAATATTTGAAGACAGCTTTCTTGCTTCCCTTGGGTCTCTTTTTCTTTCAACTAAATATCCCATTTTTCATGCTTTTAAGTTCTTTCACCATCCTGGTCACTTCATTCTGAATATGCTTTAATTTCTGTAAGTCCCCAAATGAAATACACTAATGTCAGTTTGGTCCACCACTATAGAATAGACTAAGACAACCATCTCTCTCAACCTAAGAATTAGGCTATTAACTCGAGCCAGAGCTACATTTGCTTTTTGGCAGTTCTGTCAAACGTTATCATTTTTGCTTTCCCAGTGTTAAAGGGATTCACTAAATAATTAAATGCTTAGTGTACAACTTTGAAATTTGTTTAACAAAAATGGTGATTTTCAGCTTGAAGAGCTTAGTTTTTTGCTAATCCCTAAATAGGCAATCTTTCTCCTATTAGTTTTGCCTGCCTCATAGGAGTCTTTGAAAAAATCAGGTCAATAACTATTAATAGAGTGTGTGTGTGTGTGTGTGTGTGTGTGGTTTCAGCCAAACTATAGTAGATCTGTCTGATTCACAAGACAAAATAGATTTTCAGGTTTTTCCTTAATTATACAAATATTTGCTAAGTGTATAGTATGTATCTACTACTAGCAATATAACAATAAGATGCATTCTCTGCCATGAGAATTTTTAAGCTTGATGGAGAAATGTCAATATGTGTAGTAAATGCTTCTGTAGGAGTTAACAAGATTCTCCAGGGCACTCCGATCATTTCACCCAGCCTTGAGGAAAGCTTCTCCAAAGATGAGTTTACCTAATTTGTGTCTGGAAGGATTTGAGGGAATTAGCTAGCCAAAAAGGCAAAGTAATTTATTCAAAGGTCCTGACTTAAGGTTTAGTATGGCTACCAGAGATAGTAATTTAAGCTATGAGTGTAGATAAGATCAGTAGGGCTTGTATGTAGGGAAGAAAAAAGTTATAACTCTCACTCATTTAAAATAGGTAGAAAAAGAATTCTACCGTCTAGTTTATTGTTACTCTTCATTTATGATAAATCACTCACTTTTTAGAAAAGATTTACTTATTTGAGAGATGACGAATGGGAGGGGAGAGGCAGAGAAAATCTCAAGCAGACTCCATGCTGAGCACAGAGCTGACATGGATCTTAATCTCCCAACACTGAGATCACGACCTGAGCTGAAAAACCAAGGGTTAGATGCTTAGCCAACCACACCACCCAGACATTTGTTATCTGTAGGTAGGTGTCTCTCCCTGGTTTATGAAATACTTACCTAATTTAGTTCATTCCCTTACTGGATCACGTAATATGTGTCCTTAACTTTACAAATAATTATTATTACTTTTCTAATTAAGTAGGTTTATTTCTTCCTTTCCTGAAAAGTTGTTAAATAAGCAGCATGTCCTTTTATAGGGAAATGACAGTATTATATCACTTTTAACACTAATATTTTTATTTATACACATTGTGTGGCAGCAACTGCATAGAGCATGTAGACCATGTTAAAGGGTTTAGTTCTTTCTCTCAGGAGCACTGGGAAAACACTGAAAAATTTTAAGTAGGGAAGTAACATGATTGGGTTTGTATTTTCAAAAGGTCACTACTAAATGGGAGGACTAGAGTGGATGCAAAGAAATAAATAAGCAATTGCAGTTATCTAGGCAAGAGTTATTGGTGGCATGACTAGGGGAGTGACACTGGCTGGCATGAAGGGAAGTGGTCAAATTTCAGAAATACTTTGAAAATAAATTTAACAGGATCTTAAGGAAAGGGAAAGAGGGAGAGGAGGTGTCAAAATAAATCCTGATTTTTTTTAAAAAGAGGACTACATTTCATAGAAAAAATAATGAGTTACTGGTTCCATCTTGGATATGTGAGATCTGAGACACTTAGTACTTCTGTATTTAATAGTAACAAATAGTAACAATAGTTACAAAAGCCTGAAAGCAGAAGGAAAAGTCCATGGTAGAGGGATGATGAAGTAAATTATAGCACATACATCCTCTATAATATTATGCACCCTGAGACATGATAGCTACAGGGCTATGAAGTATGTGAAATTAAGTGAAAATACCAGGATACAAAATTTAGTAATTGTAACCATATAAAAAAAATCCACAGAAAAAATACTGAAAGGAAATATAGCAAATTTTAGCAGTAATTCTGTAAGGATAATGGATGGTTGAAGAATTTTTAAAGTTTTAAATTTTCCTGGCCGCCTGGATGGCTCAATGGTTGAGTCTGCCTTTGGCTTAGGTCCTGGGATTGAGTCTCAACATCAGGCTCCTCGCAGGGAGCCTGCTTCTGCCTCTGCCTCTGCCTGTGTCTCTGCCTCTCTCTCTGTGTCTCTCATGAATAAATAAATAAAATCTTAAAAAAAATAAATTTTCCATGTAAAAATGTTAGCCTTAGGAATTAAGATTTTTAGTATTTGATTTGGTTTTTACATCAGTGATTTTTAATGACCTTGGTTTATATGGTTGCTTCTGGAAACTGACCTAATAGTAATTCCTTAAGATAAAATTAATTCTTGTTTTATTTTTTTTTTAATTCTTGTTTTAAACATGACTGTTTTTTTCTAAAGTTGAATAGAGATAAATTGTTAGTTATGTAGAATGAGGTTTTGTGTTTTTTTTGTTTTGTTTTGTTTTGCTTTTGTTTTTGTTTTTTGCAGCATGGTAGCTGTGTTAGTGAATAGGAAGTGATGGTCATCTCACCTACATTTCTCTGCTTGCTTTTCCACCTGTCAGCTGTGAGCATTGCAGAGGCATTGTTTTCCTTTACACACAAAAACTCTCGTGAATTGCTCCTAAATCCATATCAAGTGCATTTTGTGTCTTTTAGATTTGTGGATATTAACTTTAACTTGTTATGATAGTATTAAAAAACTAGCTGTCTTCTTTAATATATAAAATTGAACTTGATATGAATCTGCTATACTGCTATATCTGGTCATGGATTTGCTTTAATACACTGTGTGAGAAGGTTTATAACAAGTTACCACTGGGTATTTTAGTTTTAGTTGCAAATTAGGAAATTGTTTCAGTAAACCAAATTTATTGAATTATAAATTTCAAACAAACATTTCAAGTATGTATTTTAGTGAGATTTTAAAATATAAATACTCATAGAACCACCACAACAATCAAAATGTAAAACATTGTATCATCCCCCCAAATTTTCTCATGCCCAAAGAGTTTTCTGGCCCCAAGCACCTAACTCCTTCTTATCACTAGAGATTAGTTTTATTTCTCTAGAATATCACATAAAGGCAATGGAACCATGCATGCTTTTTGTGTCTGGCTTTTTTTCACTTCGCTTAATGTTTTTAAGATTCATCCAAATTGCGTGGACATTAGTTTATTTCTTTTATTGTTGAGGATTATTTCATTTGTATGTGTACCATTTGTTTTTTCCATTCACGAGTTGATGGAAATTTGTGTTTTTTGCAACTTTTGGTTGTTACCAAAACTGTCATAAACATTCTGTATACAACTATGTATGGACATGTGTTTTCATGTCTCATGCAGGAGGGGAATTGCTCGCTCCTATAAGTGTAAATTTAACTTTATCAGAAACCACCAAACTATTTTCCGAAGTAACTGGACCACTTTTCATTGCCACTAGCAATGTAGAAGCATTTTATTTGTTGCACATCCTTGTCAATACTTGGTATTGTATTTTTATTTTACCTCTTCTAGTAGGAATATAGTGGCTTTTCAGTGTTTCTAGTTTGCATTTTTTATGTTTTATTCTATTAAACATCTTTTTATACAATAATTGGACGTTCATGGGTCTTCTTTTGTGAAGGATGTATTAAAATCTTTTGGTCTTTTTTATATTGGGTAGTTTGTCCTCTTATTGAATTAAAAGAGTTTTTAGTATATGTTTTGGATACCAGTTCTCTGTCAGATATATTTATTGCAAATATTTTCTTTTTGTAGCTTGCTGTCCATTCTTTTTTTCTATCCTGGTTCATGCTTCCATACTCTGAGAAATCTTTGTCTATTTCAAGGTTACAAAGTTATTCCCTATGTTTCCTTTTAATAGTTTTATTGTTCCAGCTTTTTTTTTTAATTTTATTTTTTTATTTATTTATGATAGCCACACAGAGAGAGAGAGAGAGAGAGAGAGAGAGGCAGAGACATAGGCAGAGGGAGAAGCAGGCTCCATGCACTGGGAGCGCGACATGGGATTTGATCCCGGGTCTCCAGGATCGCGCCCTGGGCCAAAGGCAGACGCTAAACCACTGCGCCACCCAGGGATCCCCGTTTCAGCTTTTATATTCAGTTTTGTGATCCATTTCAAGATAATTTTTGAGTATTAGTATGAAGTAAGATAGAAATTGTGTTGGTCTTTTAAATTTGTAGTATGGTGTAAGATCAAGGTTTTTGTTGTCTTTTGCATCTGGGTATCTAATTATTGCAGGACAATTTGTTGAAAAAACAATTATTTTTCTACCTTTGTAAAAAATCAATTATGTAGGTTGATCTGGACTCTATTCTTTAATATTGTTCTATATTTCTATCCTTTAGCTAATTCCACATTGCCTTGATTGTTGTGCTTTATTCCAAGTCTTAAAGTAGATAGTAAGTCTGCCAGCTATTCACTTTCAAATTTGTCTATTCTAGGACCTTTGAATTTCTGTGTAGATTTCAGAGTTAGCTTCTCAATTTCTTCAAAAGTCTATGGGGCTTACATTGGAATTCCACTAAATCTATAGATCAATTTGAAAAGATTTGAGTCTTGTATTCCCTGAACATAAAATATGTATCCGTTTATTTCATTTTCTTTACTGACTTTCAGAATTTTTATACTTTTCAGTGTAGAGCTAATTCATACATATATATTGTCAAATTTCTCCAAAATATTTCATGTTTTTGGAATTAATCATAAATGGAATTTTTAAAGTTTCAATTTCTAAGGTAAGATTTTAATATTTTGGAATATATTGGGGCTTGTTTTTTTGGAATAGCATTTGTTTGTCTTGATGTACATTCTAAATGCCTGAAGAATGTATATTCTGGAACTGTATATTATATAAGATAGTCTATAAGATTGTTCAGATTTTCTATTTTCTTGATGATTTTCCCCCTTAGTTCTGCCAATTACTAAGAAATGTATGATAAAATCTCCAAATTGAATTTATGTCTTTCTTTGCTCTATCAGTTTTTCCTTAAGCATTAATATTTTTAAAGGAATTCTAAGAAGCAATTTATACACATACACACACCTATCTATATACATCTATACACACATATCCATGCACATAAGTGCATATTTACATGATCACAGTGTTATAATTTCCCACATATTTGTCATCATTTGTAATCTTTATTCCTTCCTATAAGTGTAGTTTGCCATGTTGTGTAATATTCCTTTAGCTTTTAGAGTCCTGTAGTAGAAGTCTGCTGTTCTATCTGAAAATAGTATTTCACCTCAATTGTTAAATATATTTTACACATTTAGAATTTTTAATTAAGTTGTTTCTTTTTCAACTTTTGGAATACAAAATTATCATCATCTAGCCTTCATTGTTTTTGATGAGAAATCACTTAATTTTATGATTGTACCTCTGTATGTCACATGTCATTACTCCCTTTTGTTTCCAAGATTTAGCTCTGATGTACTTAGATTTAGGTTTTTTGCATTTATCCGTGGAGAGGCTTCTGGTGCTTCTTAAATCAATTTTTCATCAAATTTAGGAAATTTTTAGCCATGACTTCTTGAAATATTGTTTGTTTTTTATTGTCTCCCAATGTCTTAAGACTGTGCTTAAATATGTTTTGGACTGCTCTATATTGTTCCAGGTCTCTGGGGTGCTGTTCAGTTATCTTAATTTTTTCTCTGTTCTTCAGCTAATTTCTGTTGAACTTCCTTCAGGTATACCAGCTATATTTTTCCTTTATCTCCTATCTACTCGTGAGATCACCAAATAAATTTTTCATATAAGGAGTGATAATTTTAAACTCTAAATTTTCTATCTGATTCATTTTTATAGTTTCTCATTCTCTGTTGATATTCCTTTTCTGTTCACTTATTGAATATATTTTCCTTTAATACTTGTAGGGTTTTTTGTTTGTTGTTTTTTTAATTAATTAAGTAAGTCCAAACCCAGCATAGGGCTTTAACTCAAGACTCTCAGATCAAGCATCACATGGTCTACTGATTGAGCTGGCTAGTGCCCCTCCTTTAATACTTTCAATACATTTTACTTTGAGTCAGTTTTTGTAGGTTGTTTTTCCTTAGTATGGATCATATTCAGTAATTTTTGGCTAAAATTTTTACATTGTAAAAAACTGCATTTTAATGATTCTGAATTCCATTCTGTTTTCCCAAGGATTTCAGGATTTTTGTTTTAATAAACAGTTAACTTGCCTAATCTTAAATTAATTCTCACTTCAATATACTGTGCAGCAGATCGTATCTACCTCTACTCAGTTTTCTAGGTTTTATATTTTGCTTTTTTAACCTGGTCACATAGGGTGGTCTCTTACAATCAGAACTTAGAAGAGAGCTAATTTTTTTTTTTAAGATTTTATTTGTTTATTCATGAGAGACACAGAGTGAGAGGCAGAGACATAGGCAGAGGGAGAAGCAGGCTCCCTCTAGGGAGCCTGATGTGGGACTCAATCCCAGGACCCCAGGATCACACCCTGAGCCAAAGGCAAACACTCAACCACTGAGCTACCCAGGTGCCCCGAGAACCAAATATTTATACAGAATTTATACTCATTTGGGGGCTTACACTTTCTGTGATTCTCAGCCCTGAGATTTGTCCCCGGCCTTTCAAGTCAATAAGACTTCAGCTTCTTTATGACAAGATTCTGCTCATTGGGAAATGCATACCTTCAAAGGAGTACCAAATTTGTAAATCTCGCATGCTTTAGTTGTCTTTCAACTTTATACTGTTCTCTCTTTCCTACTTACTGTTTCTTTCTCCCACTCATTCATTGATAGCTTAGTGGTTAACCAAGGATTTGGACACATTTGGTAAACTTTGCAGAGCTCTTACTTCAGGGATTTTCCCCCTAAACTTTCAGCTATTTTGACAACACTGAATTTTACATTCTGCCACCTTAAGTTGGAAAAGATATGATTTAAAGCCGCCAGAGCTAAGGGAGATTAAGTACCCAATTTTAGGAAAAAAACCCGGAAACTTGAAATTCTTACATGTTATCATCACGATCTTAAAGAAGGAAACTGCTGTGGTTGCTATCTGCTTTTCATTGCTTTGCAGTGCCTTCAAATATTAATTTTTAATGTTTTATTCAAGTTTTATTCTTACAGTTGCACAGTGCTAACATTTCCTTAAGTTCAAACCTCTTAGGAATATTTTTTAATAGCATAGTTTTTACAAATATTAACAATGCCTAGCATACTATAGGCATTCAGTTAGTATTTGTTGAATAAATTAATAATGGCTTCTCAAGTAATTCAATAAATCTACCTTTGTCTCTTTGTGTTGTGGTCAAAGTAGTAAAAGAAAGCTAATGTAGAAGTGTAGGCTTTTATCAGTAACATTAAGAAAAAGATATACTTAAGTTGCTTATATCACAAAATCTCAAAAATATTTAAAAATTTTGTCAAAGAAACCTGGCATATCATTTTTTTCATAAAAATCCAAAAAGAGGGGAAGATAAAGGAATAACAAAGGGTAAAAGAACTGTTTAGGAAAACATGTGGTACAAATTTAGTAACTCTCAAAGTCTTCATTTTTATGAGGCACCTCGGTGGCTCAGTCAGTTAAGCATCCGACTTCGGCCGTGGTCATGGCCTTAGGGTCCTGGGATCAAGCCCTCCCTGGGGCTCTCTGCTGAACATGGAATCTACTTGTCTCTCTCCCTCTGCCCTTCTCCCATTCATGCTTTCTTTCCTCTCTCTCAAATAAATAAAATCTTGAAAAAAAAATAAGGTCTTCAATTTTAAACTGCTGTTGGATACGACCAAAAACAGTAATACTATTTTTAATACTATTTTTATACTATTTTTAATACTATTTTTACAAATTTTATAAACATTAATTTTCAGACCTCATACACTAAGTGCTTAATTATTATGACATGTAAGAAATGTGTGAGTTTACAAATTGGTTGATAGGTAAGAATAAGCATTTTAGAGATGCAAAGCCTGAAAAAAAAAATCTTAGGAAAATAAATTTGTGATTTCTTTGCTATAATCATGCATAACCCTCTAAACTTTGTGGATATCAGCAGTGGTGTTGAGGATGGAGAATAATTTTGGAATCAGACTATATTGAAAGTACTCACTTCTGATTAACTATCTAGATAAGTCTCTTAGCCTATCTAACCATACTTTAGGAAGACAATTATTGCCTCATTTCATATAGTTGTTTTAAGGAGAAAAATTATAAAAACATCTTAGTGTGCTTGGCGTATGGTAAGATTCTGACTATATTTTTTTCTTTTTTTGCAGAAGAGGATAAATATAATATTTATTCTTCTTTGCTCTTCAAGTATTTCCTGGCAGAAGGAGTTATCAATGGGCATACTTTGTTGGTTGCATCTGCAAAAGAAGACCCTGCTGATATTTTACAGGTATAGAACATACCAATCAATGTTGCATTTTGAGCATTACATGAAAAATATTGCTTTTATATGTAAACAAGATATGTGTTTGCATATCTACAAACTATATTTAAATTTATTAATGAGACCATATGTATTTTTTTCTCTTAAAGAAAAGTATCAAATTTATTTGAACCTGTAGTTTCATTTTTAAGTTAGTATTCTTGAACAGTTTTCTAAACTTTAAATTGATATTGGCATTGGGAAAAATATGAACAAGCTACTAAAAATTGATAGTAAATAAAGCTATTACTATAGTCATAATAAGATAACTCTGTAAAAAGTTAAGTAAAGGAAAACAATAGCAGAATATTATCTGATATTACCAGTATTCTAAAGATGTAAATTAGAAGAAAAATACAGAAATTAGAAGTACTCATTTATTAATCTCACTTTGCTTTGAGACTACCAGAAGTCATTCTTTTACAAGAAACAAGCAATAGTAATAATAATAAAAATAATGTATCTTTTTAATGCCAGAATACACATCGCACCTGAGAAAGGACAATTCTCACTTTCAGAATTCTTAAATTCTCTGTCCAGAACAGGAACCCAACTTAAGCCATTATTTGAATAGAAGTCATTATTTGAAATAGAATCTAAAGTTATTTCTTCCCATAGTATGTTTTCATTTCATTGCATAGTCTGCAAAATAACAAACAACTAAGTCATTTATAAGGAATTTGTAGCATAGTATTAATTTACCATACCTATCAACAGACACCAACAAACTTCCATACCCACTATAAAAAAGTTATGTAATACTGAGGTAAAACTAACATGATTCTTTCTTACGTGTCAGATTTTGCTTATTAAATAATAGTGTCATAAAATCCAAAGGGAAAAATTTTTATATGATTTTCCAAAGAATTTTCTTCTGGTTGCAAAGCCTGTTTTCATTTTTTTCTTATTTTTGGTGTTTGACTTTTGTAATATTTTCTCAATCTTTTTATCTCTTCTTTTGTTCCTTTTCCCTGGTCTTAATCAACTTGCTCAATTTCTGGACAGCACTGTGCTTGCTAGGAACAGGAGAGTAAAGGCCAAGATTACAGTCCTAAAGAAGCTATACAAGCTCTTCACGGCACATTCCACCATAATATTGAGACTTAGATTTTATATCAAACATCTTAATAGCCAGATAAGCAATTTTTGCCAGGACAGAAGCAGAAAAACCCTTGTCCCTTGAATAAAATGGGAGTTAAAGACACTGATCCCCTTCACAGTTAAAGATCACATATAACTTTTGACTTCCATAAACTTAACCACTAATAGCCTAATACTGACCAAAAGCCTTACTAATAAATAATACTAATACTATTAAGACATATTTTGTGTGTTATATGTGTATATATATATATATATATGTATTATACAGTGTTTTTAAATTAGAGAAAAGATAATGTTTTTGAGAAATCATAAGAAAGAGAAAGTACATTTACATTACTATATTTATTAGAAAAATCCACATATATGCAGACCTATGTAGTTCAAACTTGTATTGTTAAAGAATCAACTATATGCTTTTCAAAATAAAGTGTTTTATTTTTCCTCGTTGCCTCTTGCAACCTAGGCAACATTTGAAAACCTAGTAGGCATATAACACATTTTGCTTTAGACATACACTTTTTATTTGAAAACTAATCTCCTAACAACCTTTCCTAGGTACCTTGAATTTGTACAAGTTAATAATAAATTTTAAAAAAAAGTTAATAATAAAAATCTCAGGATACTTTTTACCTGTCCTTCTTTGGATTGTGTGAAGAATTGTGAAGTTACAAATCAGGATTTCTTAATCTTTCTAGTCATTTATGTAAGTAATTAGGTTCTGCAGACATTTATCATAGAACAATTTTATGATACAGTAAAAAAATATATAAAATTAAAGTAAAAATATAGACCCTTAAGACACACTTTGACCAAGATACGTTAATGAGGATCAGATTTTTCTTTATCCCTGAAACAACTTAAAAACAGGGCAAAATATATTTAACAACAGTTTTCAAGACATTGGGCATAATAAAGGACAGTGACTCCAGAGACATGCAGAATATACAAAGGGAGTCCTATTAAAAGGACTCAGCCCTCCCTGACATACCACATGCAAAGTTTCCAGGCTGTAGTGCAGTGAAAAGGAACTCAGGTTAACACAGCATTAGGAGATAGATCTAAGAGTGTGGAATTGTGACATATACTGTCTTCATCTGGAGCGTAAGTGTAGTTTAAAGAAATACATATGGGTGGCAAGTTGACAAGGGGTGGACTTATGAATGTTCACTTGACTGGGCCACAGGGCTCACAGATATTTGATCAAACATTATTCTAAGTACTCTTACAAGGATGTTTCTAGATGAGATTAATATTAAATTGGTAGGGGTGCCTAGATGGTTTGGTCATTTAAGCATCTGCCTTTGGCTCAGGTTATGATCCCAGGGTCTTGGGATCAAGCCCCACATCAGGCTCCCTGCTCAGTGGGGATTTTGCTTCTCCTTCTCCCTCTGCCCCTCCCCCAGGTCATGTGCTCTTGCCCTATCTCTCTCTTAAAAAAATAAAATAAAATAAAAAATACTTAAATTGGTAGACTGAGTAATGCAGATTGGCATCGCTAATGTGAGTGGGCCCATCAAATCAGTTGAAGGAATAGAACTGAAAGGCTGACCCTCCCTCAGCTAAGAATGAATTCCTTCTGACTGATTGCCTTCCAATCTGAACATCAGCTTTTTCCTGCCTTTTGATTCAGACTGAAACATCAAATCTTCCTGATTCTTGAGCCTTCTAACATTTGAATGGGAACTACACCACGATGAGCTCTCCTGGGTCTTTAGCTTGCTAACTTATCCTGCAGACCTGGGGGCTTGTCAGCTTCCATAATAGTATTAGCCAATTCCTTATAATAGATCTCTTTTGTATTTATATATAGATACATATATAATATGTACTTATATATATAAGTACATATAATACAAAGCAATATATATACACACACATCTTATTGGTACTGTTTCTCTGGAGAACTCAGACTCTTAAAATCTTCCTGAAAATATAAAGATTACATTTAAAACCTGCATGAAGAATTTCACATTTATTTATTAACCTTCATTAAATAATTATCAGCTGACATTCTATATCTTTTTTTTTGTTTTGTTTTGTTTTTTTTTGACATTCTATATCTTGGCCAGTTTTACAGATAGTAAAGTACAGTGATCTTTCCACCTTTTTGCTTTTACACTTATAAAAAAAATTATAAATTATATATCTACTTTTACATAGTTAATTAAAAATTTCAATTATGATATTATTTAGTTGTAAAAGATGCTATTGTAAATATTGTGTTTTTTAAAAAGATTTATTTATGGGAAGCCCGAGTGGCTCAGTGCTTTAGCACTGCCTTCAGCCCAGGGCGTGATCCTGGAGACCCGGGATGGAGTCCTGCATCGGGCTCCCTGCATGGAGCCTGCTTCTCCCTCCACCTGTGTCTCTGCCCCCCTCCTCTCTCAAATAAATAAATCAATCAATCAATCAATCAATCAATCTATCTTTTTAAAGGATTTTATTTATTTATTTAATTTTTTTAAGATTTATTTATTTGAAGAGAGAGCATGCATGCGCCCGAGGGGAGGGACAGAGGGAGAAGGAGAGAGAATTTCAAGCAGACTCCCTGCTGAGTACAGGACTCAATCCCAGAACCTTGGGATCATGACCTGAGCCAAGATCAAGAGTCAGCAGCTCAACCAACTAAGCCACCCAGAAGCACCTCTATATATTGTCTTTTTAGTTAAAGACTTTTAAATCGGTCTTCTAAGTATATCCAACTGAATCTAAACAACATAGCAATTTGATGTCAGTAGCATTGTTTTTAGAAGTATATATACATAAGCTCTTTTTTAATGTCTGGTAATATATATCAATCCTTTTTGCCTTGGATTCATATTTTCTATTCTACTTCTCACGGAGTTTTGTCTGAATATAATGTTTCATGTTCAAAATATTTATTAATGACCTTATGATAGTTTTTATATAACAAACAATCATATTTAAATTTGAGTTTGGAACGCCTGGGTGGCTCAGCGGTTGAGCAGCTGCTTTTGGCTCAGGATGTGATCCCGTATTCCTGGGATCAAGTCCCACATCAGGCTCCTTGCATGGAGCCTGCTTCTCCTCCCTCTGCCTGTATCTCTGCCTGTCTTCCTGTGTCTCTCATGAGTAAAAAATAAAAATAAAAATAAATTTAAGTTCACTTTAAATTTGTCTCTAAAGATGTTACAGTTAAACATATCTCTTTGCAATTTGGTAATCTTTACAATTAGTGTTACATGCAGTATATAAATGGACATAAAAATTTTCACATTTGCTTTATTAAGATATACCGCTCAAATGGGACAGGATTTAACATCCATTCTTTTTGTGTTTTTAATTTTTGTAGATATGAACTGTTCACAAGTAAAAGGGAAAGAAGGAGTTGTGTTATTGTAATGTCTCTCAAAATTTTTAACTTTTTCTGAGTGATATACATATAAAAGATCACATGGTCCTTATCTTTTGTTTATTGGGACTTTTTTGATTACTGACTCAATTTCTCTGCCAGTTATTGGTCTGTCTTTGGTCTCTCTATTTCTTCCTGTTTCAGTTGTGGTAGTTTATATGTGCTTGGAATTTATCCATATCTTCCAGTTTTTCTAATTGTTGACCTATAGTTTTTCATAATATCTCTTATAATTGATTGTATTTCTGTGGTATTAGTTGTTACTTCTCCTCCCTCATTTGTGATATTATTTATTTGGACCTATTGTCTTTTCTTTTTGATAAGCCTGGCTAGAGTTATTACTAATTTTTCAAAGAACCAGCTCCTGTTTTCACTTATCCGTTCTGTTGGTTTTTTTAGTTTCTGTATCATTTATCTCTGCTCTGACCTTTATTATTTCCTTCCTTCTGTTGGCTTTAGGCCTTATTTCTTGTTCTTTTTCTAACTCCTTTAGGTTAAGTTAGGTTATTTATTGTTGTTTAACCTCCATGTATTTGTGGTCTTTCCAATTTTTTCTTGTTGTTGACTTCTAGTTTTATAGCATTTTGGTCATAGTATGATTTCAGTCTTTTTGTATTTATTGAGGGCCTAATTTGTGACCTAATATGTGATCTGTTCTGGAGAATGTCCCATGTGCACTTGAAAAGAATGTGTATGTGATGCTTTAGGATGGAATGTCCTGAATATATCTGTTAAATCCATCTGGGCCACTGTGTCATTCAAAGCAGCATAGGTGGTTTTATGAAGAATGTTTCTAGTGTCATCCGATCTGTTTTACCCTTTCTTATGTACTTGTGTATTATCAAAGCCATTATAATTGCTTCCAAAAAAAATCTAATGGTCTTAACCATTAGATTTACTTTATATTGCAGATATGATGCTCCATTTTATTTTATTTTATTTTTGATGCTCCATTTTAAAAGTTAATTTCATTCTTCTATTTACAAGGAGTAACCCAGAGCAAGATGTTTTTATTTGAAGTTTGTTTTATTTATGTACTTGGATTTCATACAGCCCTTCTCTGAAAATATATCTAGTTTTTGTATTCTTAGGACCTTCACTTATCAGTAATATTTCTTAAAATCATGATTTTTTAAATTTCATATTTCTTTTGTATTTTATTTTCATTTTGTAATAGTAAAACAATTTGATTTAAAAGAAAAATATGCATTCTCATTTTTCTATTAAAAGAGTACAGAAAGTATTGTTTTTAATCTGTATATTCTTAATGTGGTCCAGTTAATTTTCACAAGTTGAAAATAGACTGGATCAAGCCCCATGTTGGGTTCCCTGCTCAGCAGGGAGCCTGCTTCTCCCTCTCCCTCTGTCTGCCACTCCCCCTGCTTGTGCTCTCTCTCTCTCTCTCTTTCTCTATCAAATAAGTAAACAAAATCTTTTTTAAAAGAATGAAATGTGGGAATCCCTGGGTGGCTCAGCGGTTTGGCAGCTGCCTTCGGCTCAGGGCATGGTCCTGGAGACCCGGGATTGAGTCCCACATTGGGCTCCTTGCATGGAGCCTGCTTCTGTCTCTGCCTGTGTCTCCGCCTCTCTCTCTGTCTCTGTGTTTCTCATGAATAAATAAATAATTTTTTTAAAAAAATTAAAAAGTGAAATGTTAAGGACTAATATAGATAATAGTTTTTTCTACATATTATTCAGCCAAGATTTCAGTGTTCCCAAGTCAATAATGTTATATTAGAGTCATTTGTATTAAACAGCCCAACTACAAATGACCAAAACCAAGGCATTAACAGTGTTTAGAGATACAACATGGGGGGTAGTGGGAGATGCTATAATTGTTTAGTTTTAATTTTATGATGTATGATTGGGGATTTCTGGAACCTATAACCAAGACAAATATTGCTGGTACAAGAAAAGGGAAAAGACAATCTTATAGACCATAATTATCTTAAAACTGTGTATAACTAAAAGACAAGTAAAGGATAAAAAGCCCCATCAGCTGCCTAAGATATATTATATAACCACCCAGCAATTTATCCATCATCCTTTGAAAACATATTCATGCCTATTGTAGTCAAAGCTCCTTCAGGAAGTCAGCAGTAAGATGTAACGCTGAAAAATTACACCCCTTAGAAAATCCTATAGAACAATATACATGATGTTGTTAAAGCTTTTAAAAACACATTGGTAAGTATTTTTCAGTTAACTTTTTATCTAAAAGAATGTTCTTGATCATCTCAAATAGTGTGATAGATATTCTCTGAAAATTTTCTATGGAATGTTTTCTAAAATAGCAAAAATTATATTTTTATGTTAGAATATTTTTTTTTATGTTAGAATATTTAAGCATTTATCAGTAGATAGGCTGACTTTTTTAGAAATAAAAATTATATACACACAATTTCTTTAGAACTTGAAAATGCTATGTTTTTCTATTATATCTTTTTCATAATTTTAAACAATATATGTTAATATTTATAGAATTAAAGTAACATGATTTTCAGAAGTAAATTTGAATGCTATTTCATAATATACTAAGGTGAGTTTTAAAAGTTAATTCGAATATTTTTAGCAATGACATGCCAGATAGGTAATATTCATGCAGGAAGAGATCTCTAATATCTAGAGGAAAGGGTTAATTCCTGATTTACAGCATTAACTTTTTGAGTTATTTGTTATATACGTTATGTACTATCCAACATCAAATACAGTTAGAATAGAGTGGGAGGATAGGATGCTTTTAAGGAGCTTAAAAATTTTACTTTTTAATATGTACCCAAGATAAGTACATAGTTATAAGCAGGAATGTAAGTACCTTGATGTTTACTAAAGGCTTACAGTATATTTTTCAAAATCAAACATACTGGGCAGCCTGGGTGGCTCAGTGATTTAGCACTGCCTTCAGCCCAGGGAGTGATCCTAGAGACCGAGGATCGAATCCTGCATCGGGCTCCCTGCATGGAACCTGCTTCTCCCTCTGCCTGTGTCTCTACCTCTCTCTCTCTCTCTCTCTCTCTCTCTCTCTGTGAGTCTCTCATGAATAAATAAATAAAATCTTTAAAAAAAATCAAAGATACCAATAAAGGAATAGTTCAAAATGAAAATCAGTTATGGTGAAACTACCCATATTATAGAGAAAAATCTTTCATAATTGAAAATGAATTACCTTATAATAACCCATAAGTCATGGAATAAGTAACAATTAGTTTAAAGTAAACTGTATCATATTAGATGAATTACTATATCAATAAAGTATTTAGTAATGAAGTATGAAAATTTAGACTAACATCTTCAGATTTCTCTTTTATGGACTTTCAATCTGTAAGTTAAAACCAAGTATCTAATAATTTGAAAGCATTTTTATATATCCCAGAATATCAATCTGTTACCCAAATAATGAACTCATTTATTAAGATCTTATTTATTGTACCTTGTATCTTTTGCTTTGTTTTTTTGGTTGTAATTGAGAGAAGATGCATTAGTTGTTAGAATTAGATGAAGTAGTATTTGCTAAACAGTGTAAAGTTTGAATTACTATTAAAAAGATTTCCTTTCCTTGAGTCAATTTGATGTCAAGATTAAGTCTATATTTGCTCTCCATTTCTCTCTCTCTTTTTTGGCCATCCATCTTACTAACTGATCATGCCACAAGAATTAGAAGTCTGAATCCTGTGAATGGTCAGTTGTTTGCTCTCAGTACATTATAGTAAAGGCTGGTCTTTCTGAGTAAATAGAATACAAAAATATTTCAGATCCAACTTTGTTTTCCTTGTTCTGCCAGAAGTTAAGATAGCTATAACAGTGAAGTTAAAGAAATACCCATTTGGAAAAAAAAAAAAAAAAAAAAGAAATACCCATTTGGCCATATATGCTACTGAACATTTTTTTTTATTATACTTATCTTTAAAGTTGTAGTTTTATAATGATTCAGAACAAGAGTAATATGTTATATACAATTAAAAATTACTTTCTGGTCCTACTCTCATTTTAGTTTGCAAGCTTTATGCATGCTCAATACCTTATAAATAACACATCTGCCCACACATTTTTACTTTTTCTAGTCTATACAATATATATTTTTTATTAAAACTATTACTGTGTGTCTTCTGTTCATAGTTTATTTTTTTTTTTTTAATTTTTATTTATTTATGATAGTCACAGAGAGAGAGAGAGAGGCAGAGACACAGGCAGAGGGAGAAGCAGGCTCCATGCACCGGGAGCCCGATGTGGGATTCGATCCCGGGTCTCCAGGATCACGCCCTAGGCCGAAGGCAGGCGCCAAACCGCTGCGCCACCTAGGGATCCCTGTTCATAGTTTAAATACAAATACTTGAAGAGTCCTTTAAAGGCAGAACTATAGCCAGAATATGTTCCCTTCATTTTTTTTTGTCAACGTTTTATTTGTTCAGAAAATTATCAGGCTATCTATATGCTTTTCAAAAGTGCTTACAATTCAGAAATGCTGGTGGAGCCAGAAATTTGCCGTTTGACCCCAGGGTTTCACTCTTCTTTTTTCCCCCTAGCTACTTGTGAGAGCTTATTTAAAATTCTGAGTTCTCCCCTGGCAGCCACAGTTAGAGCTTCTTTGGCAAACTCAAAAGACTGAGAAAAATCCTGCAAAGACTCAATACTGCTTCCAGTGACCTACATTTGTAGCCAGCTTTTAAAAGATGGCATGTGCCTTATTTTCCAACAAGAAAATGAAAGATAAAAATATAAAGGAAAATAAACCCACCACTCTGTCACTAGCTAGTAAGAACTGTTTCTGATATAACATTAAAATAAACACAAAGCTGGGGTTGATATTTGTGCATCACCAACATGGGAAAGGAATTTTGCATGCAGAAAAGTAGCCTAAATCATATAGCAAAAATACCATACTCTGTGATAGGATACTTATCCTCAAAAGGTAAAATATATTTGGATATTAGCTTAGATTTTAATTTCTGTGACGCTGCTTAAGTAGCTGCACACTTACACAAGTCACTTATTCTTTCACATTAAGGTAGAGATAATTCCCTGGCTACCATATGCTGGCATTCCAAATTAAAGATGAAATGTTGGGGATTTTGCTTTTTAAACCTTAAAGTACTTATTCTGGGCCTCACATCTACTTTAATCATTTTATTTTGAACTCATAAAAAAAAATGAGTGGTTATGAATACTTGACAGTTATTGTCATGCTCAAATTTTAAAATATTAGAACTGTTATATAGCCCTTATTCTTTGAAAAGGAACCACACAAAGCCAGAATTGGGAATATTAGAGATACAGTTCATTTGTCCTCTAAATACTTTTTCTGAAACATTCAGGAGAGAAAGTATTCAGTCCTTTTGGAAGGGATAAGTGATTTCAAATTCTGAAAACCAGAACCATTAAAACTTAAAAAAAAAAAAAAAAAAACACTATCAGCTCCCCAAATTAACATATTTCCCCATTAAAGGAAATATTACAGAATCCCATGAAAGGAGAAAGGTGCACACCATTAAGAATCATAGATTAAAGGATAGCTTTACTGTATGAAAAACCCAATGAAAACGGCTATCTCTCCATTTACTGTTGGGGTGATTCTTTCATTGGTCAGTGTTTCCTGAAATTTTGTTTTATTCATCAGAAACTGATGGGCAGTTGCAGAAAGCGGCCTTAGTTCACCATAATCATCTTTTCATATTATGTTATATTAGTGAAATCAGAGGCATTTGAAATGTGCTTATCGGTTTGGTAAAATAGTCTTACTACATACAGTGTGTGTGTGTGTGTGTGTGTGTGTGTGTGTGTGTGTGTGTGGTGTCTAAAAGTCTACTATATTTCAAAAGCAGGGTCGATAGTATTAAACTAAAGACGTAAGTTAGAAGTGGAAAACGGATCTGAGACTATGAAGTGAATGAAACATCTTACCTTTCTTTTTCTTAAAACAGATTATAACAAGGTACTACAGAATTTTTAAAAAACCTATTTTATGCCTTTACCCAGTTGCCTCTACTTCTCAGTACTCAGGGAGAAGAAAGAGAATTGTTTATGTTCTATTAACACCAAATGTACAATGTAAAATAATTTTCAAATTTAATAAAAATAAAGTGATATCCAGTTTCATTTAGTGCACCAAAATATACTAAGGATTTTTGTGACGTCTTCGGTAAGCTAGGTTTATTTTGGAAAATAAAAGAATATGACATCGGATGATTAAATCAGTGACTTATGTGTTCTTGAGCTAAGAGCATAACTGATCTGGACCTCTTAAATAAAGATAATGCCTGATTCCATTACTAATTGAGTTACCTTTGACAATAGATATCCCAAAACTTTAGAATACTTCTTTTCCAACCTTGTAAAAATACTATGACCTCTCAGGCCCCGTGTCGGGCTCTGTACTCAGCAGTCTGCTTAAGAGATTCTCTCTCTCCCAACCTCTCTGCCCCTCTCCCTGCTCATGCTCTCTCTCTCAATTAATTTAATTACATCTTTAAAAATCCTATATTCTATAACCTCAACTTAACAAATAATTGTGTTAAGATCACTGTCACTATCTTAACTTTTACAATAACTATATTTAGAAATGTTTTAGGTATGTCAAGTTTTTAGAAATTATCTTTGTTTATATTCAATAGGGACACTTAGCACTTAAAGGAATTAGGTAGAAATCCTGTGCCAATATAAGAATCCTTCTATAACTCAAGTAATTATTGGATAACCTATTTGCTTGGTATGGATTTTCTTTTTTTCTTTTTTTTAAGATTTATTTATTTATTTGAGAGAGAGACTGAGCGCGAGAGAGCTAAGCAAGGTGAGGGGCAGAGGGAGAAGCAGACTCCCTGCTGAGCAGGGAGCCCAACGTAGGGCTTGATCTCAAGACCCCAGGTTCACGACCCAAGCCAAAGGCATATGCCCAACCAACTAACCACTCAGGCACCCAAGTATGGATTTTCGTATATTATTTTTTAAGAAAACAACTTAATATACACCCTTTTACAGTAAACATTTAGTAAGGAAGTTATTGCACATGGTCTCATTAACTAAACGTGTTAAACCCAATGATTAAGTGGAGAATTTAGTCTGCTTTTTAAAACATTTCACTGAGATGCCTGGGTAGCTCAGTCGGTTAAGCATCTGACTCTTGATTTCTGCTCAGGTTATGATCTCAGGGTCCTGGAATCAAGCCCCAAATCAGGCTCCATGCTCAGCACAGAGTCTGCTTGAGATAGATTCTTTCTCCCTTTCCCTCTGCTCTGTCCCCGCCCCCCCCCCCCACCCCCCGGCCTGCTTGCCCTCTGTCTCCCTTTAAAATAAATAAAATTTTTTAAAAGTAAAAAAAAAAGGTAATTTCACAAATTCATTTTATTTTATTTTAAGGATTTTATTTATTTATTCATGAGAGACACAAAGAGAGAGAGGCAGAGACACAGGCAGAGGGTGAGGCAGAGGCTCCCCCTCCATTGAGTCTGATACTGGGACTCCAGGATCACACCCTGAGCGGAAGGCAGACACTCAGCCACTGAGCCACCCCGGTGTCCCAAGAAAAAAATATATTATAAAATTGCACCAAGATGTTCCCTGTACTGATTTTAGTCAGAAATTTGGATGGACATAATTTAATTAATTAAATTGTCAATTAATTGACTAATCTTAAAATCCATAAGTTTAAAAACATTTTTTACATAACATCAGTTGTATACCCACAGATCTTGACTTACTCTGTGCCATTTACATTTCTGAATGCTTTAAACAATTAAAGTAACCTCTCTTCTCATATTTTTAAATATTTAAATGGAGATAATGTAGAGACTATATCTTTAATAGATGGATACTCAGGCTACATATTTGGAGTACTTTTGTATTCAAATTGTGATAATCAGTCAATAATATCTTTGAATTTGTTTCTCTTTCTAACTTTCAGAAAATAAATGTTCCCTAACCCCCCCCTCCAATCAACAAAGTAATATACTTACTGATACAATATAATATACTTACTGATACATGGATAATGCTTAAGTAGTATTAATTATACAGTTACCAAAACCTGCAAGGATCAAAAGATTTTATTTTTAAGAAGGATTTCTCATGCTGCATGGATTATGTTGCTACATAATAGCTCAGTAGTACTTCTCCTGAATTGTAAAATAGCTTAGAGAGGAGTATGATGCCCATAGTTGGTGTAATGCATCGGTAATTAAGAGGGTGGGAGGTTAAGCTTCATTAACTGCTGAGGGATTGTATCTTGGGTTTTATTATGCCCTAGAGAACATAAAAAGTGAGAAGGGTCAAACTGTTGGAATCAGATTTTGCTTGTGCATCTGCCAAAACAAAGACCACAAAATAATATAGCGGTAAGCACAGAATGGCATGAATTGAAAAGGGAAGAAATATATTTACAGCATCTTACAGATAAGGATAAATGTTTCTGGTGAAAAAAAATAAATACACCTAATTACTGGAGTATATTTTGGTATTGGAAGTTTATAATAATTTGATTTCACATAGATTTTTTAAAGTAGAATAAGCAGTTGTTTTTGTCCACAGGTAATGCCAATTTTTTATGTTAATTTTCCAAAATGATTCATCTGATTAAGGGTGAGAAATTTTATACTTTTCATCCTATCTTCTGTATAGACCTTGTGAAGCCTGCGTTTTATTTTTTATTTATTCCTGATTCTTGTTACCAAATATATGGGAACTGTAAGCACCATATTGCATTAAAAAACCAAAAATCAAAAAAAAAAAATTGAAAAAAAAAAAAAAAACAAAAATCTGATTTTTTTTCATTTAGGAAACAAGAGTATAAAAACCATGAAGTGTGTTCTGTTCATGCACTGGATAAGAAATCAAAGACTGGGGATTTTCAAAAATATAAGGGATGACCTTGATATATGATCTGTTACAGCTATAATCATTGAATATTTAAGAGCTTATTCCTAGCATTTTCCTGTAAGACAGATTTTATCCAAACATTAAGTTTTTTGTTTGATTAGATATAGATATTGCAACAAAAATATAGATTATAGTCATCTTCATCTCTGATAGCGTCAAGGAATCACAATGAGCAGATTAGGTGATGGCACACTTAAAAAAATATAGGGCTTAAAATATAACAGCATACTGAATATAGACTCTTACAGAATAAATTTCTGAATATTGAAAGACAAAGTATCAGAATATTCAAGGTGCCTGGCTGCCTTAGTCCTTGGAACATGCAATTCTTGATCTTAGATTGTGAGTTCAAGTCCCAGTTTGGGCATGGAGCTTACTTTAAAAAAAAAAAAAATCAGAATATTCCGTTTTTTTCCCCAAAAAAATATCAGTTTTGGTATCTTTAGATAGTTCATTTTTCACTTGAATTCTAAATAGTAATGACACCATTAAGACTGAATTTTCATATAATAGATTTTTTTTGTCAGAGAATTATATAGACAATCTTAACACTCTTGCCTTAGGATTGAGTTCTTTTTTTTTTTTTTTTTAAGATTGTTTATTTGAGAGAGAGAGGGAATATGAGGCAGGGAGGGGCTGAGGGAAAGGCAGAAGCAGACTCCCCACAGAGCAGGGAGCCTGACATGAGGTGGGCTCCCTCCCAGGACTCTGAGATCATGACTGGGGCTGAAGGCAGACGCTTTTCTGCCTGAGCCACCCAGGTTTCCCAGAATTTAGTTCTTGACTTCACAACATTTAGAAACCACACAGCTGACTCTTCATTTGCGTTGATCGGTTTTTAATTTTCTGCTATTTTTGTTCAGATTTCTAGCCAAATGAATGATACAAATGAAAGTAACCAAGTGTTCACATAGGTGTCTCTAGGTAAATTACTAGTGTAACATTGATTCACACCATGTTGAGTTAAAAATTCTTTATATTTTGATTGAATGCTTAAAAGCAGAGATACCTAAGGAATTTTGGCCCATTTACTAGAGAAATACCAGATTATCAAATCTGAGATGCCACTGAACACAAGATGCTGCACTATTTTATGTCCCACTGACAAAAACACTGCCGAATAAACTAAAACAGAATGTTGTCTTTTAACCTAGAATTTTTAACTATTGTTAAGTTTTATTAGACATTTGTATTTTTTAAAATATTATTATACTTGTACATAAAAGAGATAAGTAAAATATGTAACTCATAAAACTTGACATTCATATTACTACTATAATTAAATCACTTTCTGATTTATAGTAGTTGACATCACCAGTTTTTCACAATTCATGTTCTTTCACATGATACTGTTCTCTATGTCATCAAGAACACTGATGCAGCATTTCTTAAAAGATGCTCCATTCTTGCACCCAGATTTTATTGTAAAACAGTGACATCCAGGAGCGACTGGATAGCTCAGTCGGTTAAGCATCCAACTCTTGATTTCAGCTCAGGTCATGATTTCAGTGTTATGATATCCAGCCCCACGTCTGGCTCCATACTCAGCACAGAGTCTGCCTGAGATTCTCTCCCTCTCCCTCTGCCCCCCTCCTCCATGTGCATTCTCTCTCTCACTCTCAAATAAATAAATCTTACCAAAAAATAAAAATAAAAAGATAAGACAATGACATCCATTGTGCAAGTATTGTTGCAGATGGCTTTCTTTTTTTTCCCAGAAAGTATCAGTGGAAGAAGTTTCTGGAAAACCAAAATTTATTCTTACTTAATTGAGCCATATGTGGATTCTTGGCAGAGATTGAAGAATTGCATTTGTCCACTTACACACCA
Organism: Canis lupus familiaris; assembly: GCF_011100685.1. NCBI lineage: Eukaryota > Metazoa > Chordata > Mammalia > Carnivora > Canidae > Canis > Canis lupus. Next base: position 36,267,298 of record NC_049239.1, on the reverse strand, counting down.
ATGATCACTTTATATCTGCTTGATATAATATCAATTGTAAAATGTATCTGAACCTCAGAAATAATAATGTGAAAAAAAAGAATCAATAAAATGCTGTAAATATATACCTCAATTTTGAACCTGGGTTTTGGTGTGTTGGAATTGCCCAATTCTCAGAAACCCAGTTGTCACAAATCTTAATTCTCCTTGTTTATCATAATGCTACCAATTTAAAAATAATCCCATAGTATTTTATTTTATTTATTTTGATGTGTTGATATTTTCTTGGTAATATTTCTATGTCCCGGTGAAGTTCGAATTTAAGTACACTCCTTAAAATGTATTTCTTAACATATATTTCATTCAGCAGTATCATGCTTACACAAGTGTTATCTTGCTCATTTGGGAAATACTCCACCAGGAAGAGAAATAATGTTAAGAAAAAAAAGAACATTCTCTGCTATAGTTAGGAGATACTAAAGCTGAGCAGTCAGGAACTGGACATTTGTTTGGTATATGGTTTTCTAGAAATTGAAATGTTTTCTAATGTTTTGTGAAATACTAACAATAAAATAAGGGGGAATAATCAAGTAAGTTCTAAGGAAGTACTTTCATTCTTTAAATAGCCTTATTGGGCTGTAAGAAAATTATGGAAATTTACCTCTTTTCAGAATCTATCTGCCCTATTTAAGTAATGTTAAGACTGATTAATATAGGGCGCCCCGGTGGCACAGCGGTTTAGCGCCACCTGCAGCCTGGGGGTGTGATCCTGGAGCCCCGGGATCAAGTCCCACGTCAGGCTCCCTGCATGGAGCCTGCTTCTCCCTCTGCCTGTGTCTCTGCCTCTCTCTCTCTGTATGTCTCTATGAATAAATAAATAAAAGCTTTAAAAAAAAAGACTGATTAATATAGTTGTAACTTATAAAATACATTTTTTTCCTTGGGAACTCTTTCACTTCATCTGGGATTGAATACTTTTATTACCCAGTTGAATTTTAAATTTCCAGAGATATACTTTACTACAAAAAATACTGCAGATGGTAGCCAAAAACTTAAGTAATAATAAAGAAATTAAAGTGAAAAGTAAAATTTTCCCCACCCATACCTTCTACAACCTAGAGTTCCAGTCTTCCTCTATGAAAAGTCCCCAACATTGATTTGTATTTGATTATTTTTGGTTACTCCAGTGGTTACTATTATCATTGTAAATTAAACTCTTTGCCTTTTGTTTTTTGATACATCCATTTTAGATTGCACTATTAATTTACTGTTAATTCCAGTATATAAGATAAAGTTGTCACAACTACCTTTGCCATCTCTTCTCTGTTTAACCTGTTATCTCTGACTTAACCTGCACATTATCAATGATTACAACTCAAATTCTGTAACTAGAACTCAATCTTCAATACTCTATTCATAAGTTTTGTTACAAGTTGAAATACATCATTTAAAATTTAAAATGAAATATTTTACTATTCATATAATTGGACCCTTTGAAAAGGAAATGCCATCTTATGTCACTAAACTGAACTTCTGGAAGAGGGAAGAAATCATTTCTTAACATTCCCTCAGTTCCTCAGTATCATAACACATTTTTAGTTCCTTCCTTTTCTTCATGTTTAGCCCTTCATGCTCTTGTTCTGCCTTTTTAATGCCTTACCAGCATTTCTTTTTTTCTCTCATTTTTATTAATATAATCTTGACATATAACATTGTAATAGTTTCATATGTGTACAAAATAATGATTTGAGATATGTATATAATGCAAAATGATTGCTATAAGTTTAGCTAACATCCATCACCTCACTTATTACAATATTTTCTTATGAGAATTTTAAGATGTACTCTCTTAGCAATCTTCAAATATACAATACAGTATTTTTTAAGTTTTATTTAAATAATCTCTTCCACCAATATGTGATTCAAACTCACAGCCCTTTGATCAAGAGGTACACGCTCTTCCAACTGAACCAGCCAGGTGTCCTCGCAATACAGTACTCTTAACTCTAGTCACCGTGCTGTACATTACATCTCCAGGACTTATTTATTTTATAATTGGAAGTTTTTGCGTTTCCATATAAATTTTAAATTCAGCGTATCAGTTTATATGAAAAAGTTGGCTAGAATTGTTCTTTTTCTTTCCCAGTTACTTTTTCCCTCTGTCCTTTGTTTTTGATAGTTTTTGTTGCTATCTTTAAATTCATTGATCTGTGGCTTGCTCACATCATCCCCTCTCTATGTTGTTATGAACTTATTTCCTTTTGTTCATTTTATGTTATTTTTTAAAGATTTTTGTTTATTTATTCATGAGAGACACAGAGAGGCAGAGACATAGGCAGAGGGAGAAGCAGGCTCCTTGCAGGGAATCTGATGTGGGACTTGATCCCAGGACCCAGGATCATGACCTGAGCCCAAAGCAGACGCTCAACCACTGAGCCACCCAGGTGCCCCCTGTTTTATGTTATTTTAAATAAATTTTTGTTTCTAACCAGTTAATTTGTAACCACCACTAAGATAAATTATACTTTCCTTTCTATCAAATAAATTTTACTGGATATCCAGATATCCAAGTTACCACTTTAAGCAAAGGAAACAAGCAGTCCTAAAGACTTGGAGGTAGAAATCTCAGGACTTCCCGAGTAAGCACACATTGTCCACTTTATAAGATAATAATATGAAATAAAGTTCAAAGGATAGTTTTTTGCAGGATAGCTCATATTGTTCAGTTTCAGCCAAATTGTTCAGTGGTCAAATCTGTAATATCCAAAAGTTCAGCTGCCTTCCTTAATTTCATCCTGCTTTGTCTGTTTCCTATAGTTCAGACTGGCAGTGTCTCTGCCGATATAATCTCTCTATTCCTGGCTTCTGCTGAGACAATAAGTCTGTGAGTTAATAAGTCCTTGAGTCACACCCAAGATTTCTTTATCAAATGGTTGTTCAGCCATACCATCAGTGTTCTCTTCTGTATAAACTTTTTCATTTTTTGCAATATATTATAGGCTGGAGAATTTTCCAAATCTTCAAGTACTGATTCTTTTTGCTTAACAATTCCATGTTTAATTTATCTCTCTTGGGGTGCCTGGGGGCTCAGTCAGTTAAGAGACTGTCTGCCTTTGGCTCAGGTCATGATTCCAGGGTCCTGGGATCGAGCCCTGCATCGGGCTCCCTGCTTAGCGGGGAGACTGCTTCTCCATCTCCCTGACATTCCCCCTGCTGTGCTCTCTGTCTCTGTCAAATAAATAAATAAAATCTTTAATTCATCTCTCTCCTTTTGCATTTTACTATAAGCAGTCAAAAGGAACCAAGTCACACCTTCAAAGCTTTGTTTAGAAAACTTCTCAGCTAAATACTCAGTTTCTCACAAGTCATTCCTTCCACAGAATACTAGAACACAGTTCAACTAAATTGTTTGCCACTTTATAACAAGGAGTGACTGTCCTCCAGTTTCAAATATGTTTCTTATTTCCATTGAAGACTTACTGGAATCTGCTTTAACATCCATATTCCTGGGACACCTGGGTGGTTCCGTGGTTGAGCGTCTGCCTTTGGCTCAAGTTGTGATCCCAGAGTCCCACATCAGGATCCCTGCAAGGAGCCTGCTTCTCCTTCTGCATGTGTCTCTGTCTCTCTCTCTCTGTGTCTCTCATGAATAAATAAATAAAATCTTTAAAAAAAAAATCCGTATTCCTAACATGCATCTCAGAACTCTTTCAGGCCTCTACCCATTACCCAATTTCAAAGCTACTTGAACATTTTTAGGTATTTTTTAAAATAGAACTCCATATTTTTTGTACTAAAATCTGTCTTATTATGCTTGGGCTACCATAACAGAACACCGTAGGCTGGGTGACTTAAACTGTTGAAATTTATTTTCTTACAATTCTGGAGGCTGGGAAGTACAAGATCAAGGTACTAGCCAATTTTGTTCCTGGGGAAGACTCTTCTTGGCTTGTAGATGACTCTTACTGGGTTTAATCATCCTCTCCCAGGACGCCTGGGTGGCTCAATGGTTTAGCACCTGCCTTTGGCCCAGGGCATCATCCTGGAGTCCCAGGATCAAGTCCCATATTGGGCTGTCTGCATGGAGCCTGCTTCTCCCTCTGCCTGTATCTCTGCCTCTCTCTCTCTCATGAATAAATAAATAAAATCTTAAAAAAAAAAAAAAAAGTCATCCTCTCCCTAGAGTCCAAGATCCTTCTATTCCAACTGGACTGCTTGGTCTCTAGACAGACCTACATGGTTGTTACTCTGTTACTTTCCTTCATCATCCTAACAACTGCTCTGACTTTGCTGATGGTGGAGTACATCTTCTAGTGACTTGAGAGTGAATGAAGAGAGAGGTGTAAGGTGGTAGAGATTTTAAACTTTGCATATCTGAAATTGTCTTAATTTTACTCTCAAATTTAACATTAGTTTGGTTAAATACAGAATAGTAGGCTTAAAATAACTTTCCCTCTGAAAAGTCTAGATCCTGGACACTCTCAGGTATTTTCCTTTTTCCTTCTTGTTCTGAAGTGTCAGAATTATATGCTTTGATGTATGTCTATTTTCATTCATAGTTTAAATACTCAGGATTTTATTTTATTTTTTTTATTTTTATTTTTATTTTTTTTATTTTTTTATTTTTTTTAATACTCAGGATTTTAAATCTGTATCTCCCATCTTTCATTTCTGGATATTTCTCTTAGATTATTTCTTGGATATTTTCCCCTACTGCCTCTGTTTCTCTAAGAAATCCTTTTATGGTGTCAACCTTGTGCACTTTCTCTAAATATTTTATTTTCTGTCTCATTTTCTATCTTTTTAAGAGGTTATATAGCATAATGGTTAAGACACTGAGTGATAGAGGTGCCTAGGTAATTCAGTTAAGCAGCTGAGACTCTTGATTTAAGCTCAGGTCATAATCTCAGGGTCCTGGGATTGAGCCCCATGTCAGGCTCCATGGTCAGCAGTGAGTCTACTTAAGGATTCTCTTTCTCTCTCTCTCTTCCCTTACCCCTCCCCCACAGTCGAGCACCCACTCTCTCTCTCTCTCTTACTCTCTAAAATAAACCTTTAAAAAGAGAGAGAGATAAAGACAGTGATAGAGTAAGACTGTCCATTACAAGTCCTTGTTCTGTCATTTACTAACTTTGTGATCCTCAACAATTTAACCTTTATGCTCCAGTCTTCATCTTTTAAAATTGTCTTAATAATCGTGTTTACTGAAATGTAATCTCCTATTACATTTTTAATTTCTAGAAACTCGTAGGTTTTTTTCTCACTGTTTCCTTTTACTGAAGTGTTTTATTTTATTTATTTATTTATTTATTTTAAAAGGTTTTTATTTATTTATTCGAGAGAGAGAGAGAGAGAGAGGCACAGACACAGGCAGAGGGAGAAGCAAGCATGCAGGGAACCTGATGTGGGACTCGATCCTGGGTTTCCAGGATCATGCCCTGGGCTGAAGGTGGCACTAAACCACTGAGCCACCAGGGCTGCCCTGAAGTGTTTTGTTTTTTATACACCATCTCATATATATATTACTTTTTATTCTTTTTGAAGTTTTTATTCATTTCTGGCATTGTTTCTGCTTCCTGCTCATTTGCCTTGGTCCTTGAATTCCATATTAGATGCTTTTTAAAATATGTGATAGGGACGCCTGGGTGTCTCAGTGGTTGAGTGTCTGCCTTTGGCCCAAGGCCTGATCCTGGAATCCCAGGATCAAGTCCCATATCAGGCTCCTTGCAGGGAGCCTGCTTCTCCCTCCTTCCCTGTGTCTCTGCCTCTCTCTCTCTCTCTCTCTCTCTCTGTGTCTCATGAATAGATAAATAAAATCTTTTTAAAAATCAATCATCAATAAATAATAAATAAAATATCTGATAATTCTTGACTATCTTTTAATATGGAAGAGTGAGGGGCTAGAAGGCTAGTTGGAAGTACTATTTTGGGGGGCATATAACTTGTGGTCTCTTAGGTTTACTATAAGTTTATCTAGTGATATCTCTCTAAAGGCCTTTTCCCTAAATTCTGTCAGTTTCTCAAGGGAGGACTCCTTTAATCTCCTTCCTGTTCTTCTTAAGGACGGCTTCTGGCCTTGTAAGAGTCCAGCAGTGGGAACCACCTATGTGCATGTGTTGGGGGTGCTGGGGGCATCTCACTCTTTTGTATGAGGACTTTCACTAAGTTACCCTGTCTTCAACATGATGCCTCACCTCTGCCCTCTATCATGTTCCTACTTCCAAAGTTTGTCTTATTTGATCTCTCAGTTTCTCTTTCACAGTTGGGGAGGAGTAGTATCCTGGTTCTTAGTGGAAAATAGGGGATTTGAGAGGTCTTATTTTTCTTTTTAAAGATTTTCAACCAGTCCTCCTACTTTGATACAAGAGTGTTGCTCCTTGCTTGCTGAAATGACAGCTTTTCTGCAACTATACCAGTTGTTAGAGTTTATTAAAGCCATGTGGTAGAAACTGTGGTCTTCATGTTTATTTTACTATTCTTTATTTTTTCTATGTGTTTTATATATCCCATAGAAAAAATAATAATTAGAGATGCAAAGGCCTTATGTTATAAACAACAATGTTTATCATAGGATTCTCAGACTGCAAACAACCTAAACTTCCAAGAGTAAGGAAGATTTACCAGTTTTAAAATCAATTAAATCAATGGGGACACCTGGGTAGCTCATTGGTTGAGCATCTGCCTTTGGCTCAGGTCATAATCCCAGGGTCCTGGGATCAAGTGCCCCTCAAACTCCCCTCTGAGCCTGCTTCTTCCTCTGCCTATGTCTCTGCCTCTCTCTGTGTGTCTCTCATGAATAAATAAATAAAATCTTTAAAAATAAATAAAAAATAAAATCAATTGCTGTCCAGTAAATATTGATTTTTACAGGGTAGTTGGGTACTTTTTTTTTATGGTGAAGAGAGGTTTCTTTCTTTAAAGTTTTTTTTTTTTTTTTTATGATAGTCACACAGAGAGAGAGAGAGAGAGAGGCGGAGACATAGACAGAGGGAGAAGCAGGCTCCATGCACCGGGAGCCTGACGTGGGATTCGATCCCGGGTCTCCAGGATCGCACCCTGGGCCAAAGGCAGGCGCCAAACTGCTGCACCACCCAGGGATCCTTTTCTTTAAAGTTTTTATTTTAATTCCAGTTAGTTAACATTAGAGGAGTATATTAATTTCAGGTGTATCAATATAGTGTTTCAGCACTTCCATACATCAGCCAGTGATCATCACAACAAGCATACTCATTAATCTCCATCACCTATTTAACTCATCCCTCTATGGTATGCTTTTTATAAGTTGAAAAAATAGTGCTAAATTTTTTGTTGTTGTTGATATAAAGGAGAGTGCAAAAGGACAGGGAGGCATACAACTTTTTTAGATACTGAAAAATAATCTCCTGGTTTTAATTTGAAATAAGTTGTGATGCTTCTTTAAAATCCTAGTTGATGTAACTGTAAAGTGTGTCATTGACAGTTACATAGTAAACAGTTTAAATTGTTAAATGAATAAATACATTTTCCTATTTTCTAGACCTGCACTAATCAATAAAATTTTATGTGATGTTATAAATGTCTTCTACCTGTACCACCTGCGTGTGGCTATTGAACAATATGGCAATTAAGACACTGAATTTATCATTTTGCATAATTTTAATTAATAAAAACTTAAATTTAAATAGCCACATATGGATCGGAGCTACTGTATTGAGGAATATAATTGTAGACCAATGATTTTGTAAATAATTCTATGTTTTAATAACTGGTTAACAAGGGCACCTCGGTGGCTTAGTTGGTTGAATGTCCATCTCTTGATCTCAGCTCAGGTCTTGATCTCACAGTCATGAGTTCAAGCCCTGTGTTGGGCTCCACACTGGCATGGAGCCTACTTAAGAAAAAATTTAAAAATAAAAAGTTCGGGATCCCTGTGTGGCGCAGCGGTTTGGCGCCTGCCTTTGGCCCAGGGCGCGATCCTGGAGACCCGGGATCGAATCCCACGTCGGGCTCCCGGTGCATGGAGCCTGCTTCTCCCTCTGCCTGTGTCTCTGCCTCTCTCTCTCTCACTGTGTGCCTATCATAAATAAATAAAAAAAATTAAAAAAAAATAAAAATAAAAATAAATAAAAATAAAAAGTTAAAAAATTGTTTAAAAACTGATAACAAAACTAATTCAGATGTTTTAATTGATACCTAGTATTTTAATGCAGAAAAAGATAATTGAGGAAAAGTAAATTTTAGACAATTATATGTCTAAAATAGATTTTGCAAGGTATAATATAAATTCAGTTTCTAGTATCTTATTTTCTAGTATCTTATTTAAATTTTTGTTTATTTCCTCATTTCAGAAATAAAATTAGTGGTTCTTCACCCTGAGGATAAGGCTGTGGAGCAGGGGAAAAAGTTAAGAATATCAGAATCACCAAACTTTGTTTTAACATTACACAGATTTTATCCTTTTCCCCACAAGACAAAAAATATTGATGAGAAATGTCTGTGTGGCTCAGTCAGTCAAACATCTAACTCTTGATTTCAGCTCAGGTCGTGATCTCGGGATTCTGAGATTGGGCCAATTTAGGCTCCACACTCTGCACAGAGTCTGCTTGGGATTCTTTGTCTCTCCCTCTTACCCTACCCCCGTGCACTCTCTCTCAAATAAATAAAAATATACTTCATCCTTACATCCAGAAACCAAAGAATTATCGTAACCTTAAAAACATAATTAGGGCTGATGGTCTCAAACTAAAGCAAATGTTTCAGAAAGCAACATTGATTTGGTTATATAATCTGAAACCTAATAATATATCATTCCCTAAACAAGAATAAAATACTTACTGAGCCAATTAATGTAAACACAGGAAGTTAACATTTTATGAAATCTCATAAGAAAGTAAAGAGTCTAGGTCTTTTTTTTTTTTAAGATTTCATTTATTTATTCTTGAGAGACACAGAGAGGTAGAGAGGCAGAGACACAGGCAGAGGGAGAAACAGGCTTCACTCAGGGGGCGTGATGCTGAACTCAATCCCAGGACTCTAAGATCACACCCCGAGCCGAAGGCAGACACTCAACCGCTGAGCCACCCAGGCGTCCCAAGAGTCTAGGTCTTCTAAAGAAACTGGCATTTAAAAAAATAAAGAAGAAGAAGATGGCATTTAATTTTGCCTTAGCTCTCGTAACACGAAGGTACAGAAATATAGGTGAATAGCATGATACTTGACCCTCAAACTTTAGCTAGAGGGAAAAACTCAGTCTGGAAGAAAATATAACCCAAGAACAGAAGAAAATTCCTTCATAAGAGATTTATAGAAGAGTTTAATCAGAACTTGAGTTCAAAAACAAGAGCAGGAGTTCAATAAAATATCACAAGAATAAAATTTTAAAAACATGAGAAGTAGGGTAGCCCCAGAGGCGCAGTGGTTTAGCGCCGCCTGCAGCCCGGGGTGTGATTCTGGAGTCCCGGGATCGAGTCCCATATCGGGTTCCCTGCATGGAGCCTGCTTCTGCCTCTGCCTCTGTGTGTTTGTGTGTGTCTCTATGAATAAATAAATAAAATCTTTTTAAAAATAAATAAATAGATAGATAGATAGATAGATAGATAGATAGATAGATAGATAGATAAAAATAAAAACACGAGAAGTAGGGCAGCCCGGGTGGCTCAGTGGTTTAGTGCCCCCTTCAGCCCAGGGCCTGATTCTGGAGCCCTGGGATCAAATCCCACATCAGGCTCCCTGCATGGAGCCCGCTTCTCCCTCTGCCTGTGTCTCTGCCTCTCTCTCTCTCTCTCTCTCTTTCTTTGTGTCTCTCATGAATAAATAAATAAAATCTTGAAAAAAAAAAAAACATGAGAAGTAGTTAAAAAGGATAATTGCAGAATTAAAAATATGAATTGATTTAAATAATATCACCCAATATTAAACAGGCTCACAATAGTTACAGTGTATTTAGAGAAATGAGATTAAAACAGTGAGAATATAATAATAATGTGGAAAATATTTTATTTAATAAATTTAAGTATCTACTAGCTACTGTATTGGACAGGGCAGATATAGAATGTTTTCAACATCACTGAAATTTCTATTAGTCAAACCCGGTCTAGAAAATGGGAAAACATTTATTCATCTTACATTTAAATTGTTTACTGTATGATGTTTTACAACTGTCTATGATACATCTGATATTTACATAAATAAGGATATATTCTAGTTCAGTATAGAACAGAAACGTAATATTAAGTATCAGACACAAAAACAATTTATTTGAAATTGAGATCTTCAACTTAAAAGGACATCCAGTGTAATGCAAAGCAATAGATACAGCCTTTTTAAGTTATTAAAGATCAAGGAAGCATTATTCAGGCATTCAGGCAGGAAAAAGCAAGGCACCTACAAGAGTGGAAGGCTTCAGACTCACAGCATCATTCCTTGTCCAATGACAGTACAATAGCAGTATCTACCTAGTTCTAAACTAGTAAAAATGTTATGAAATATATACAACCAAAGTACTGGTTCAATAAAAAAGTATTTGAAAATAAGATCCATCTATTTACTTCCTGACAGAGTGTTTGATTGACTATGCAATGTAAAGTACATATCCCATTAGTCTGTATTTTTTTTTCCTCTTTTTTCTTCAAGTTCATATCACTACCCATTCTAGAAGAATGTACCTCCCTAAAAGCAGAGACTTGGTTTATTTTGCTTACTGCTTCACCCCTGGTACCTTCCTGGCACTGTTAAATGAACACAGGTATCAATTTTTTAAATAAAACTCAAGAATTATGGAACTGTGGTAAAAGCACCCATGGTGAATCAATTTCAACAAAACTCTAAGCTAAACGACTCTGTATCTGGCTGCAGACAAGAATGCAACTCTATAAACCTTGACAGCATAAAAATTATAGGCGAAAAAAATAAACTTGGGGCTGGGAGAAAGTGCTACATGCTAGTTTCCTCATTTTTTATGGGAGAGAGAAAAAAAGAAACTGATTTCGTTGAAAACTAAAACATGTAAAAAGGAACATAGCGACTCCAACATCTTAATGTGCTTCATAATCATATTTATAATCTTTGGAGAGAATCTGTCAGGAAGTAATATCTCTCAAAGTAAAGAATCATCAGTTCAATAATTCTTTCAACTTCATTTTTGTTTTATAAAGTGTTAATTTTTCAAATATTAATAGTATTTTAATACCTGCTATTTTTATGGAAGTATTTTGTCTAGCATGTCCAGATATATGCATAAGTTTATGCTGGGAATATTGTTTACTTAATGATTATTGTGGGGAGTTTGATTTTATAATTTTTTTAAATTTTATACCTTTGTTGTAATTTCTAAATAATTTCTATTGCTATGTCTTACAGTTCATTAATCTTTTTTCCTGCCATGTCTAATCTGCTGTTCCTTCTGTCCAGTATGTTTTTAAAATCTCAGATGTTGAAGTGTTCATCACTAGAGGTTTATTTGGGTCTTTTAAAAAATAGATCTTGGGATCCCTGGGTGGCTCAGGGGTTTAGCTCCTGCCTTCGGCCCAGGGCATGATCCTAGAGTCCCAGGATCAATTCCCACAAGAAGTGTGTTCTTCTCCCTCTGCCTATGTCTCTGCCTCTCTCTCTTTCACTCTCTCACTCTCTCTCTCTCCTGCCGTGTCTCATGAATAAATAAATAAAATCTTAAAAACAAAACAAAATAAAAAATAGATCTTTCCTATCTCTTTATGCTCAATTTTTATTGAACACATGGACTATAATTTAGTTGATTTTTGTCTTAGTCTAACTATATTTGTATCATTGTTGCATCCCCTTTTTTTTTTTTTTTTTTTTTTTTTTTTTTTTTTTTTTTTTTTTTTTTTTTTTTTGCATCCCCTTATTATGGGGTCATATTCTCTTTTTCCTTTTCATGCCTGGTCATTTTTTTATTGGTTCCAGATATTGCGAATTTTAACATGTGGAGTGCTAGATATTTTACATTCTTGCAAACATTCTTGAGTTCATTTCTGGGATTCAGTAAAGTTACTTGGAAACAGTTTGATCACTTTGAGGCTTGCTTTTTTAGGCCAGCTTCATCAGGTGGAATCAGAGCAGCTTTTTTCCTAGGGCTGATTTCCCCTTGCTACTTAATGCCTCATGAATTATAAGGTTTCTCCATCTGGTTGGTGAGACCATGGACTTTTTTGGTTCTAAGTGAACTTCAGAAATTGCTCACCTTGCTCTTTTTGAGTGGTTCTTTCACCAGTTTTGGGTAGTTTCCTTATGTCCGTCCATATGCTGATCAGTATTCAAGAGTTGCCTTTACAGACCTCTGGAGCTCTCTCTGTGCTCCTCTCTTCCCCTGTATTTTGCCTCATGGCCTTCTTGAACTCCTAGCTTGGTCTCTTTAACTCAGAAAGACTGTTGGGTTCCTGTTTTCTGCATTCTGCACTGGGAATATTTCTTCTTTTTTTTTAATTCAAATATAATTAATATGCAATGTTATATTTTAAGTATAGAATATAATGATTCAACAATCAATACATTGCCTACTATTGTCAACTCAAAATATGTGGCTCTGAGTATTGATTAAGGCAATTATTTGACTTAATTCTTATAATTGTTTATTAAGTACTTAATATGCAGCAACCACCATTCTTTGCATTTCACATATTTTACTTCTTTATTCCTTACAAAAACTCAATGAAATAAATACTGATATCTTTATATTTCAGATGATGAATAGAGGCATAGAGGTCCAGTAGTGATCAGGGTAATCACAGACATAGCTTTTAGTGTGTAAAGTTAAGATGTGGACCTAAACAATCTGGATATAGAATTCAAACTCATAACCACTATGCATATTGTACTACATGCCTCACAAATATTTATTTCCATTGAAAAAATAAGTTATTTTTTATTTTCTAAGATAATATTATAAAATTTTGTAAGATAATAATGCTTTGTGGTGGGATGGAGTCAGAGTTTTTAAATGGTATAGCTAGTTTCTAATGTGTATAAATTAAAGTATGGTTCTTTGGTTTTAGTAGATAACTAAAATACGTGATGGTTAATGTGTTTTTCCAGCTGATTAGTTGACATGATTCTAAACATAAATAAATTTGATTTTGCAAAGTAAAAGCTACAGTTTAGACTAATTTATGTCCTAGCACAAGATTATGTTTACTAATTCAGCACCCCACATTATCGTTATGATTTTTGCTAATATAAAAATAATATGTAATAAAACTACTGTATGTGCTTTCCTTCTCCAAAAAACTTAGGTACTTTTTCTTTGCATTGTTTCTGTAGTTCCTCTTCACACACACACACACACACACACACACACACACACAAATGTTTTCCATATGTTTTTAATAGCTACTCCCTGGGTCAGCTTCCAAAGCAGAAAAGGTAAAATTGGACTTCGGTGTCTCTTAATGAAATTTTAAGTTCTATTTTCATTGTTAAAAGAAGAGACATAAGCATACAGGTAAAAAAACTAACATTTGGTAAGGGCAAAATAAATGTCTTATTGTTGTTACTTCACTGATTATTTAGGTGAATGAGTTTTTTGAATTCTAGTTATTACAAACTAGTAAACAGATTGCACACATGCTTTATTTTTACCTTGCAGCAGACAACAATAATTACATGTAATACATAAATGTTAATTCCAGGCTTTGCTTTTAGTGTGTGTGTGTGTGTGTGTGTGTGTGTGTGTGTGTATAAAAGATCATACTTGCAATAACATTTGCTTTTTCATAGTATAAAAATTTGAATATTTTCTTTAAGTTCTTGTTTATTGCTAAAAATATTTCACAATAGTATATATATCATTTTCCTCTGTTTTAGAAATAGCCATACTGTTATGACTATATGATTGAATCAATTTTAAGGCATCAAGGCATTGGAAAGTTCTAGTATTGCTAATATTATGATTTAAGAAAATTGTTACATTTTTTAATCACAGATGCTCAGTAATGTATCATTCTGTTTTCTTAGGAACTTCCTGCACCATTACTTGATGATAATTGTAAAAAAGATTTTGATGAAGATGTAGGCAATCATAAAACACCAGAATCTAATATTAAGATGAAAATAGCTTGGCGTTACCAGTTATTACCCAAGATGGAGGCAAGTCAACATTCAAACTATTTCTAAAATTTGCAAATGTATTTGTTTTCATTTTATAGAATCTTTTGTGGTATACCTGTTATTTCTTAAATGCACTACAATGTATATATGCTTATTTAAATAACTAGATTTTTATTTGTATTTTACCAAGATGACATTTCTTAAAAAATAAAATTATGGCAAAAAATTTTTTACCAAAATAGATTTAATTTCTTCCATAATCTCCATATGGAATCTTTTATTCTACGGTTGCAAGCCAGAGTAAGTGAACTCAGTAAGCTATTTTTATCCATCTTGGTTACCTATAAATATTCAGCATAAGTGGTTTTTCTTTAGAATTACTGTTTTTATTCCTGTACATTTTGTATCACTATATTTTAACCTCATCTATCAAGGATAGACTAAGAGACAGGAAGTGAAAGGAAAATTTCTGAGAATACAGATGTCAGTAAATTTACCCATGAAAGCTTTTTTTTTTTTTTTTTTAATTTTTATTTATTTATGATAGTCACAGAGAGAGAGAGAGAGAGGCAGAGACATAGGCAGAGGGGGAAGCAGGCTCCATGCACCGGGAGCCCGATGTGGGATTCGATCCTGGGTCTCCAGGATCGCGCCCTGGGCCAAAGGCAGGCGCCAAACCGCTGCGCCACCCAGGGATCCCTACCCATGAAAGCTTATGCGCTCTGCTCCTGGTGAAGGCTCTGTTTGTTTATTAGCTCCTTCATTTGATTGTTTATTTATTCATTTTTCAGAATACTTTAATGTCTACCAGACATCATACTGGTAGAAAAGAAAGAAATTCTAATCTGAATAAGACACAATACCCATAGTCTACCCTTCTGTCTTCTACATCACTGTTACCTTCCCCAAGGGCAGAAATATGTTTTTTTTTATTTTTATTTATTTATGATAGTCACAGATAGAGAGAGAGAGAGGCAGAGACACAGGCAGAGGGAGAAGCAGGCTCCATGCACCGGGAGCCCGATGTGGGACTCCATCCCGGGTCTCCAGGATCGCGCCCTGGGCCAAAGGCAGGCGCCAAACCACTGCACCACCCAGGGATCCCCAGAAATATGTTTATAACATTTCTTAACTGCAAATGCCTAATTTGGTATACTGTTTCCACTGCCTCCGTCTAACTGCATGCCAGACTGTCAATCCTAGAACCCTCTGCCAAGCCTAGACAATGCCTTAGAATTCTCTGTCATGTTCTGGGTGGTCACTACCAGAAAATATATTAGAGTTAGCATAGGAGTTGAAACCTGTTTGCTACTATAAACTTGCAGTATGAAATACAAACTTGTCCAGACTGTGTATAACATCTACACAATCTAATCCAAGCCTACCTTTAAGTCTCCTGTGTAAATAAAAAACACTGTATTCAGGGCAGCCCAGGTGGCTCAGTGGTTTAGCACTTCTTCAGCCCAGGGTGTTTTCCTAGAGTCCCAGGATTGATTCCCATGTCGGACTCCCTGCATGGCGCCTGCTTCTCCCTCTGCCTGTGTCTGTGCCTCTGTGTCTGTGTGTCTCGTGAATAAATAAATAAAATCTTAAAAAAAACCCACTATATTCACCAATCCTATGAGAGTTGCTCTTTGTAAATTGCTTATATTTCTACTGGTAATGCTTTTCACTTTCTTTTTCACCAACTCCACCTTCTCCAAGTGCAAATATTACCACTCTGATAGCTTTCCATACATAATTATCTAGTTTCTTATTTTTGTATCCATAGCACTCAAAAATGTATTTTAAAGTACTTCTAACATTATTTTGGTACTATACTTCGGAATAAAAAAAACACATACCTTTTGATCTTGTGGAGATTTACATTATGAATATATTTACTCATGTAAAATGAGTATATGAGCTATTTATATAGCGTATTTTTCATAACAGAAGATTGGAAATAAGCATTTGGTTAAAAAAATTACAGTATTGGTGTACAGTAGAATACTATACATATGCATTAAAAAATAGAGGGCTGATCTGTGCAGACACTTGTTGCAGGCATTGCGTCACTTGGATGTGATTGAGAACTGGGTATAAGAGGCCAGAATAAATGTAGTTATTCTGCTTAGGAAAATGTGAGCAGAGTGATAGAGATTAAAACAGACAAGGAATGTAGGACTAGCACTTGAGAGCCCTAATGGCAAAGAACTTCCTTCATGTCTTGAGCCAGTAGTTTCATTTAAATTCCTGGGCTTAATGGTGACGCTTTTGTAAAGAGTGACTATATTCTCATTTTTCTACTGGTATGTTCTTCAAGAGTCAATAATGAACAAAAGCTCTTAAATTTAGCTTTTTTGGAGAGGCAATATGCCAGTCCAATTGTAGGTTATATAAATCACTTGAATCTTGCATTTATTTTCATTCTAATCTCAGCTGTTTTGGTTTTTCATTGATCACTAACATTCTTCATATCAAATTGTCGCTGAAGATTCAAATAACTGAAACTTTAAGCCTTTTATTTTTAACTGCTTGTTACAAAATCTGTTTAAAGTTGGGGCAAAAGTTCTTTGTTTCTTACATTGTTTCTTTATAATTACAAATAATTCTTGCCCCCTTTACATATAAGTGAGTAGTCCTTATTCCTCTCTTCGCTTTAGAATATGTTTTATCTATGAAATTAAACTTCTTAATGGCCACATATTAACACATAAACCCTGTGATCAGTTTTCAAAGTTTACAGTTTTAAAAATTGTCCTCTTGTTACAATGATCTTTCCCAGATGACTTAGTCTGCCGTTTTCTTGAGTTCTCCAGTAAAATACCACTTTATGAGGAAAGTATTCTTTTCTTCGTCTCTATAAAATAAAACCGCTCTCTCTCTCATCTCCTTTCACTGTCTTATTTTTCTTTAGGGCATTTATCATCACCTAACAGATAGTATCATCTGTGTCCTCCTGCTGGACTGTGAGCTCAATAAAAGAAAGGGACTTTGAATATCTTGTTTTACTGGCATATAGTGGGCGCTCCATAGCTATTTGTTGGATACATGAGTGAATGAATTATATATTCTATGAATTAAATGCAAACCTGAGCTAAGTTGCATTAATTAATGCAAGTAGAATAAAAATAGCTTATTTGAATTTACCGTCAATGGTCAAACTTAAGTTTATTAGTATTTATAAATGAGTTCTGTCAAGTTTACAAAATAGAATCTTCTGACTTCTTTTGCTTTTCTTTGAAATGTCACCAGCATGTATATTTGCCTGTAACAGAAATTTTATATATAAGGATTTGCCAAGACTGATAGAGTGTGGTGATCAACCGTCATCTACTTTATAAATCTAGATTTTACCTTGCCATTATTAGTTTAAAAACAACAAAACTCTAGGTTTTCTGAGTTTTACCTGGGATAAAATATAGTTAAAACTATTATGAATAAATATTAAACAAGTAGTCCAAAACTAGCTGTGTCATTTATCAGAGATACCTTTTAATATAAGTTGCCATCAGTTCCTAAGAGTGTAGTCACATTCCCACTTAGGAAATGCAGAAAAGGATGAGTATGCACACTGAATCAGTAACAGTAGTTCAGTAAAGTATAAAGCGGTGCTACTTCCAGTTGGAAGGGTGTGTAGTTTTAAAAAGCCCCCCTTCCCTTGTCCTGTGATTTTGATTCTCTTAGGTGGATATGCCCTTTTTCACTTATCCAGTCATCAAGTCCTATTCCCTTTTTACCCCAGGAAGAGAAGACTCTTATTCCCTTTCACCCTATTCTATTTCCTTACAGCATATACTGAGACCTAATTTCTTCAGTATTACGTAGTTCTATTACCAAAGCCTACAATGGCTCCAGCACTTCATGTATTAGTGTATTAGATCTTTATTATATTAAATCCTTATTACACTTTGGTTTTCTTTCTTAGTGGTTCAGCCATAATAGTCCTGTGATAGATGTGTGCATATTGCAGGTGACAAATGCCATGTTTTGAAGGAGGTAATGTAATTACAAAGGAAAGTGATAGATCTAATGATTCTCTAGTGAATCATGACACAACAATAATAATTAATATCATTTATGTAGTTCTTTACAATTACAAAATATTCATTGCCAGTATTGCATTAGATTCTCACAACAGCCTAATAAAATAGTTATTATTGGTAATTGAACTGAGGCTCAAAGTAGTTAGTTAACTATTTGGATTCTTGCTTTCTATTATGCCATATTGAGAAACAAGAAATGATAACAATAATAAGAAATGTCTTATTTAGACTATTTGTAGTGCAGCTTTTGTCTGAAAGTTTTGTTTCTTTCTAATATATTGGAGGTGAGGGATGGTATTGTTTTATTGCTCTGTGCTACTTCTGGCCCCCCATGAGAGTTAATTTTCCCTTATCATAGTAAATTTTTACTGAACCATTCCATTATTCTCCATTCCACAGTTGACAGAGGTAAAGGTTAGTGTGTGTCTGTGAAACAGAAGTTTTCATAATGTAAAACTAAAGCAACATGTTCTTATCAAACAGAGTAATAAAACTGATGAGTTATTGATGATATTATTTTTAATGCATCTTTTTTGTAGAGTTGATATTTTTCCAAGGATTATTATCAGATTTAAAGCATTTAGTTTTCTTTTTTCAGAGGAAATATTTGAAGTCTTTGTTTTACAATTCTAAGCCTCAAAAGATTTCATACTATTTTAAAAAATCTGATTATATGCTAATGCTTTGTGTCTTGGGTAGAAAAAAAACCTTAGAAAATTGTTTCTTCCTGTAAGGCTATATTTATTTTTCATTTTCATTTTTATTTAAGGATTAGAGATTTTCTATCATCAATAAAATTTATAATTTCTACCTTGTGAATATTTTAGTTGATGTATCTAATCTTAATTTCTAAAAATATTAATTGTAATAAAAGCTTCCAAATTTATTCTTACATTTTAATAAATTATGTGTTCTATATGTAAACTGTCACAGCATGAAATCAATTTTCTGCCTTGATTCATCCCAAATCTGAGATTTCTATCACATTAATATTATAATTAGAAACATTAATAGAGACGGCAACTTAAAAAGCATACTTTGCTTCTTGGCAATTTAGCATATTTCTCTGAGTGCCCAAGACTTCAAGAACCTTCAGTGCACTAATAAATTTATTAACTCAAACTTAAAAGAAGCGAAAAGTCTCTCTTTCTTTCTCTCTCCCCATGGCCAGTCTGCTAAAATAGATTATTCATGCTTATTTGATTCAGGTAGGCTTTTGCAAGCTTCCCTACTAGGCCTGGGAATGTGGTACATTGAGGCCTTTTCAGAGGCTTCTGACATAGACCAAGCTTTTATTGCATGGTGTTTTATTATTACCAAATCCTAGTCTCCACCCAGTTTGTAGGCACTCTGCTTATTCTTTTGAATCAGGAAAGGTTATCACCTACCTTAATCCATGGAGCAGTGTGGATTAAGGACACCAGTGTGCCCCAGGATTCTCAAAGAGGATCCTGGAAACTTCTTGTTTCTTCTTTTTTGCTTGTCTTTACTAAATTCTATTGGGCCTTAGGAGGATTTGCATCTGAAATGGGCAACCTGGTGTTTTTCTCAATGAAGACATCAGATCAAAGTTCAGTTAGTCAAGGCCTTTCTAAAACATTAAGGGGGCTTGGACTTACACAATAAAAAGATGAGCTCTAGCAGAGATTGCAGTAAAAACATTCTGAACTATAATCCGGATAAAGAATAGATTATAGGCCAAAGAACAGACCTTGTTTAAATTGCTTTATACTAATAACTTTACATTTAAAAACTTTACCCTATTTTTAAGAAACGTACTTTATGTCTCTTAATTTATTTGCTAATACTGCCCTGGTAAATAGATAAATCATGTTTTGGGAAACATACTTGTATATACTTTGTATTGAAAACAGGTTGAGCTGATTGATCGGTCTCTTTCGTTAATGAAAATAAACAGTATCTTATGAAGGGATGAACAGTCATTTTACTTAGAAAATAAATGCCAAACTCACAGACTGAGAAAAATGTTTCTATCAGACTTAAATGTTTTTATTCTATGTTACTTTATAATCTGATGTTGTTAGGCATTTTTAAGTCTGAAAATGCAAATATGTAGTATCAATAGCTAGTTTCTTTTGGGCCCCTCACCAGTGATTTCATTGGCTTAAGTTTTCATTAGTTCTTAGCAATTCCAAATTTGATTTGTCATTTAAACCTGGAAACTTTAAAAATAATTAAGACATATATATTAATTTCTTTTTAGCTTAGGCAGGTATATACAGTAAGAAAAGCAAAGAGGTGTTCAAGTTCTTATCAAATTTAGGGAGCCACCAAGAGCAAAGAAACATGGGAGAGGAAAAGGTTGATTTCTAGTATCACTGAAAATAATAAAAATTGTAGTATGCTCTTTTTGAAACTTATTAAGTCAGTGTATATCAGCTCTTCCTGTCAGCATTAAAATGCACAAATATATCAGTATTTTGCTGAATGTATTTCAGATACATTGTAGTTAAAAAAAAAGTAATTTTTAAACAACTAATATGGTTTTTCTTAAACAACTAATATGGCTTTTCTTAACAGCCTGGACCAGTATCTTCTTCAAGATTCGGTCACTATTATGATTTATCAAAAAGGATGCCACAAGAACTAATTGAGACTTCAAAATGGCATGGATTTTTTTTTCCAGAAAAATTATCCCCAACTCTTAATATAGAACCATGGTAAGTTAATGACCCAATTCTGATTCCACAGGTTAACAGAGTGCATCTTTACCACATCCTTTGAAAGAATACATAACTAAAGGTACATATTCTAATAAATGTTTTCTATATAATACATAACCTTAATTGTACATATGCTTCATATTATGTCTTTATATGTGGTTTTCTTTTTCTGTTCCTGTAAGTGTTGGATATGCTATTATTCTTAATTTGCTGTTTAAAAAGTCTGGATACCAAAATTATAATACCTGCTGGATTTATTGTCAAGAAAATGTGGAATAGTTTTTAAATCAAGGTCTTTTAGCCCTAAATGCAGATAGATAATTAAATACTACGTATTAATATAATAGCAGTGAAAATGGTATGAAGTACTGGTTTTTCAGTTAAGTGTCCTTTCAGAAAGTAAACAAGTGTATATTTTCTAATATTTATTAAGTCTTTCTATTTCTCGTTATTCTGTAAATACAGTAATTTATATTTTTTTAGGTTGCCTTTGAAGAATTTAGGATTTTTTTGAGTTTTGCAATGAAGAGTTGTTTTTTTCTTTTTAAGATTTTTTTTTCTTTTTTTTTTTTTTTTAAATTCATGAGAGAGAGAGAAAGACAGGCAGAGGGAGAAGCTGGCTCCACGCAGGGAGCCCAACACGGGACTTGATCCCGGGTCTCCAGGATCACGCCCTGGGCCAAAGGTGGTGCTAAACCGCTGAGCCACCTGGGCTGGCCCAATGAAGAGTTTTAAATGTTAAACCAGCATAACATGTTTATAGTGCTACCTTTATTGAAGCAAAACTCTGAAAATTACAGTCCTTGACATTGAATACTTTATAAAGTGTTAAGACTATGTAATTTCAGTTCTTACTGCAGTTGAATCAAAGAAAGTAATCCATGGAATAGGTTGTTGCTTCTCTTTTCTTTCATATTGTAAAACCATTATTTTCAAAGTGAGATGAGTTATTACATGGAGATTTAATAGACCAGAAGTTGTGAACTGAAGTGACTCACAAGTCTAGAGTCTCTTTCCAGGAATATGACTTGAGAATTTAATGAAAACTATCCTATTAAAAAAAAAAAAAAAAAAAAAAAACTATCCTATTTATTGTTATTAAATCTGTTTCAAAAAATAAAAAATCTTCATTATGGTTTCTCCATTTTATGGCTTGAGACTTACCAGAAGTGGTGCTTTGATGTTGTCTTAGTATTAGCAGCCATTAATGAATGACTCTTGTGTGTGTCAGTCATTCCTCTATGTATTACATTTGTTAGTAGTAGTGCAATCCTTGTATGAACCCTAACAAAGTATATATTCCCATTTTCCAGAAGAAGTTACTGAAATTCACAGAAGTTATTGGTTTGAGGCTCACTATTACGTGATAGAACCGGTATTAACCTAAATCAGATCCTTCTCTTTCTTTTTTGCGTTACTGCTTAAAAGAGATATTGGTGTCCTTTGCCTTTACCTTCCTATGTTATGAAGGAAAGAGTACTGAAAAAGAAATTTTAAAATCTTAGTTCTGACACTGAGTCCATCCTGCTGTTAAGCTTAATTTCCCTTAAATTTAGTGAAAATAAATATCCTTCTGTGAAAAATTGGGTTGGGGAATACATTTGTCCTACCCATATCACTAGAATTTTGTTAAAGTTGAATGATTATATGGATTATACTAGTTCTTCCATTCACTAAACCAGGTATACCTATACGTTTATGGTGTGGGAAATAACTTTTCCCTGATTTCTCAAAGAGTAACTAGTGGAACCCAAATTCAAAGTCAGTTCTTTCTGACTCAGAATTCTGTGTTAGCAATAATGCTATATTGCTTCAATTTATGGAGTCCTTAAGGAAATAAAAAATGTAAATTGTCCATTAAGTATAATGTAAGGAAATGAAAAATATGGTGTTATTTTTGTAATTAATAAAATACTTTAAGAGTAAGACTTTTTTAAGCACCAAAGTACAAGGATTTTGTTCATCCATTCAGCAACTAAAAGAAGGAGGGAATTAACTTATTTTGAATACCTGTTCCATGTCAGGCACTGTTCCAGGCATTTGATCATGGGATATCTCATCTAATCCTCCCACAACCCTCCAAGAGAAGTAATATTATTCCCATTTTTTAGGAACTTGATGTCACAGATGCTTAAGTAGCTTTCCCACTCTCTTAGGCTGTTAGTGACCAAGTCTATGACGCAAACCCAAATCTTCAAAATCTCTGCTTTTTATTCTGTGCCAGAGTGCCTCCATTTGCTGCTGTAGTAACTGTACAGCACATGAAGCCAGCTGCCAGGAAAAACTACACCTTGATCAGCTATAAGAATATACTCCTACAGACTTTAAAATACATATTTTTTTCCAGAATGTTTTTGAGAACTAGAAGTTTTGCACAGAATAGGAAAATTTATAGATTTTAATTATCAAGGCAATATTTCATTTCATAGTAGTTAACTGATAATTCATTTATTTCATATAAAACTTAAATGCTTAATTAAATGTAATTAAACTTTAAACATGCAATTAAATTAATTTTGAAAATGAGTACTTACCATGTGAGATTTAATTTATGAAAAGCATGTGCTCATTTCACTAAAATGAACTTTACTGGTTCATTTATAAAACAATAAAGCTAAGCTTTACTAGTTGTCTATACTTTTCCTGTAATGAAGACTAGAGGATATAGCTGTGTCCCAGTATCATATATGAGGATATAATATATAATTTCATATATTCTAAAAGGCACTGTTGAAACAGAGTTTTTTGTGGTAAGAAAAACTGAAGGTCATTTAAAATTGCATTAACTAATTTAAAATTATTTACTGGTATGCCTATAGAAAATGGTCGTACATATAATTTAAACTTTCAAATGAAAGCCTGGCTATAAAAACCATATAATTCTGATATTACCAGATGGTTTTGTTATATTTCATTGTCCTAAATCAGATAATCTGAGTCACAGAATAGTGATAGGAAAACTGATTTTGAGAATAATTCTATAATCTAAGATTTTTTTAATTTGGCATTTTTTTAAATTAAGCTTTGCTAACGGGTATACAAGGACAGTTGTTTTCCTCAGGAAGATAATGCTCATCTTCAGGGTAGGGATAGTGTCTTGGGCTTCCTTATTTATTAACAAACCTACCAACATACTGCTTAACCTACTGTTACAAACGGAATGTTTGTGATTCTACCCACTGCTCCCCGCTACCCCAGATTTATATGTTGAAACCCAATGTGATGATATTTGAAAATGAGGCCCTTGGGAGATAATTGGAGTTGGATGAGGTCATGAAAGTGGGACCTTGGCCTGATAGGATTGGTGTTCTTAAAAAGAGGTAAAGATATCCAGCTCCTTCTCTTTCCTTGAGCACATGTACATGAAAGGCCAGATGAGCAACATAGCAACAAAGTGATCATCTGTAACCCAACAAGAGCATTATCACCTAGATACCAAAGCTGCTAGCACCTTGATCCCAGACTTGTAGTCACCAGAACTTCAACAAAATTAATTCCTATTATTTAAACCACTCAGTTTGTGGCATTTTGTTATAGGAACCCAATCCAATTAATATAACCACTATATTATAAAATGTTATTTTTTTAATAGAACAGATCTTGAATATTGAGTTTACATACAATTGGTAGTAAATAGAATGAGTTCATTTTGATATGTTTCTTTGAAATTCAGGATTTTATTTTTACATGGATATCCTAAAAATGGTTAGTAGCTTCTTATATTAACTAAAAGTTTTGTATTAATTACGTTGAATGAGCTGAATTCTGGAAGAACTAGTTATCTTTTTAGGAGAAAATCAACAGAAAGGATAAGAATATTAAGATTTAAGAAGTCATTCTTTTTTCTTATTTTGCCAAGTCTGTTTACCATTTAAATGTAACATCTGTATAAGCCTTCTGTAATATTTTCCTAGACAAAGTATAGTTATGACCACCCATACATTCCTACTTCCTTTTGCTCATACTCTGTCAAACATTTAACACATTACACTATAATTGTCTTGTCTACATTTTTTTTCTTCCCTCTAAAGCATTGGAAATCCTTGAGGAAGGGGTTTATGCTATCTTCGTCTCTTTATTCCATGAATCTAGGACACAGGTGTTGAGTTATAGTTGAATAACTAGTGAATCAATGCACAAAGTATAGTAATAACTCAGATTAACTATACCCTTGTTCTTAGCTCAAAGATTTAGTGGGATAAAACTAATAACTGAAACATAGCCATGTAAGAATATATTTTATTTCAAAACTACTGATCTCTTACATTGAGAAGCAGAGAGCCATGGTGTATTTAGAAGTTACAAGTAGAAAATTCACTCATGAGAATGGGATTTTGTGAAAGAACTTCTAGGTGAGACTACAGGCTCAGAACAGGAGTATGCTAAACTACTTTATTAAAAGGATATAGTGAGTGATCTATTAATACAAATCTTGGAGCTGAAGGAAAAGCAAGATATAAAAATGTGAGGAGGGATTTTACCCATTGGCCTTTTTGCTGGTGATACGATTAAAGTAAAAAGAAAATATCTAAAAATTCTGAGAGAGAACTATTAATCCTAAATCTCATTTTAACCAGTGAAATTACTTGCTTACATGTTTGCCTTTCTTTTTCTGTCCTTCAAGAGGGCCTTTGGGTATGTTGAAATTAGTTGCTCATTAGTCTTCATTAGTAGGCATTTGTTTTATTACCCACCTAATTCCTACATTCCTAGTCCCAGTCATTGTTCCCTAGACATACTCTCTCTTATTAATGTATGTCCTTCCAAATTTCATTCTTCTTTCAGTAAAGTAATCTTAGACCCTTGTCTCCTCTCTCTCACTCCCTACATCCAACCTTTCAGCAACTCCTGAAAATTTTATTTTTTTAGGTTTTTATTTCAATTTCAGTTAATTAATATACAGTATAATAATAGTTTCAGACATACAATATAGTATGTATAGTATAGTATTCAACACTTCCGTACAACACCCAGGGCTCATCACAGCAAGTACACCCTTCATTCCTATGACATATTTTACCCATCCCTACCTACCTCCCCTCTGGTAATCATCATTTGTTCTCTGTAGTTTAAGAGTCTGTTTCTTGGTTTGTCTCTCTTTTTTTTCCCCTTTGTACATTTGCTTTGTTTCTTAAACTCCACATATGAGTGAAATTATATGGTATTTATCTTTCTCTGACTGACTTATTTTGCTTAGAATAATACTCTTAGCTCCATACACATTGGTGCAAATGGCAAGATTGTATTCTTTTTTGTTGCTGAATATTATTCAGCATGTTACGTGTGTATTCTATGAATTTATTCCATGAATATATTTATGTACAATATATATAAATATATATATATACATACACACACACCCCTTCTTTATTCATTCATCAGTTGATGGACACATGGGCTGTTTCCATAATTTGGTTCTTTTAGTTTACACTGTTATAAACATCAGTGCATGTATCCCTTTGATTAGCATTTTTATATTCTTTGGTTAGATATCTAGTAGTGAAATTGCTGGATCATAGGGTAGTTCTGTTTTTAACTTTTTAAGAAACCTCCATACTGTTTTCCCGAGTGGCTGCACCAGTTTGCATTGCCATCAACAGTGTAAGAGGGTTCCCCTTTCTCCACATCCTTGCCAGCACTGGTGTTTCTTGTGTTGTTGATTTTAGCCATTCTGACAGGTGTAAGGTGTTATCTTATTATAGTTCTGATTTGTATTTCTCTGATGATGAATTATGTTGAGCATCTTTTCTTGGGTCTGTTCACCATCAGTATGTCGTCTTTAGAGAAATGTCTGTACGTATCTTCTGTTCATTTTTTAATTGGATTATTTGGCTGTTGAGTTTTATAAGCCTTTATAATTTTGAATACTAACTCTATCAGATATGTCATTTGCAAATATCTTCTCCCATTCTGTAGGTTGCCTTTTAGTTTTCTTGATTGTTTCCTTCATTGTTCAGAAGCTTTTTATTTTGATGAAGTCCTAATAGCTTATTTTTTATTTTGTTTCCCTTACCTTATGAGCTATATCTAGTGAGAAGTTGCTATGGCCAATGTCAATGAGATTACTGCCTGTGTTCTCTAGGTATTTATGGTTTCTGGTCTCACATTTAGGTGTTTTATCTGTTTTGAATTTTTTTTGTGTTTGTGTGAGAAAGTGGTCCAGTTTATTGTTTTGAATGTTGCCGTCTAGTTTTCCCAACATCATTTGTTAAAGAGATGATCTTTTTCCCATTGCATTATCTTTCCTGCTTTGTCAAAATTAATTGACCATGTAATTATGGGTTTATTTCTGGGTTTTCTGTTCTGTTCCATTGACCTGTGTGTCTTTTTTGTGCCAGTATCCTACTGTTTTGATCACTACAACTTTGTAATATAACCTGAAGTCTGAAATTATAGTGCCTCCAGCTTTGATTTGCTTTTTCAAGGTCACTTTGGCCATTCCAGGTCTTTTATGGTTCCGTACAAATTTTAGGATTGTTTGTTCTAGCTCTGTGAAAAATGCTATTGGTATTTTGATAGGGATGCATTAAATGTGTAGATTGCTTTGGGTAATACAGACATTTTAACAATATCTGTTCTTTCAATACGTGAGCACAGAATGTCTTTCCATTTCTTTGTGTCATCTTCAATTTCTTTCATCAGTGTTTTATAGCTTTCAGAGTACAGGTCTTTAACCTCTTCAGTTAGGTTTATTCCTAAGTATCTTATTCGTTTTAGTACAATTAAAAATGGAATTGATTCCTTGATTTCTCATTCTGCTGCTTCATTATTAATGTATAGAAACGCAACAGATTTCTGTACATTGATTTTGAACCTTGTGACTTTCCTGAATTTGTGTATCAATGTTAGCAATTTTTTTGGGCTTTCTGTGTAGGCATTATGTTCTGCAAATAGTGACAGTTTGACTTCTTCCTTAGTGACTTGGATGCCTTTTATTTCTTTTTGTGATCTGATTGCTATGGCTAGGACTGCCAGTACCATGTTAAATAACAATGGTGAGAGTGGATGTCCCTGTCTTGTTCCTGATTATAGAGTTTTTCCACATTGAGGATGATAGTAGTTGTGCGTTTTTCATACACGGTCTTTATTATGTTGAGGTATGTTCCCTCTAACCCTACTTTCCTGAGGGTTTTTATCATGGATGGATGTTGTACTTTGTCAAATGCTTTATCTGCCTGTATTGAAATGATTAAATAGTTCTTTTCTTAACGTGATGTATCACTTTGATTGATTTGTGATATTGAACTACACTTTCAGTTCAGGAATTAATCCCACTTGATCGTAGTGAATGATTTTTTTAATATATTTTCGAATTCTGTTTGCTAGTATTTTACTGAGAATTTTTGTATGCATGTTAATCCGGGATATTGGCCTATAGCTCTCTTTTTTAATGGAGTCTGTATCTGATTTTGTTATCAGGGTAATGCTGGCCTCATAGAATGAATTTGTAAGTTTTCCTCCCTTTTCTATTTTTTGGAATAGTTTGACAAAAATCGGTGTCAGAGAAAATCTTTAGAAACAATGACAAAATAAGAAATAAAATGGTAATTAATATATATCTATCAATAATACTTTGAATGCAAATGGATTAATGATTCCAATCTAAAGACATAGGTTGTCATGATGGATGAGAAAACAAGATCCATCTACATGCTGCCTACAGGAGACTCATTTTAAACTTAAAGATACCTGCAGCAAAAGCAATTTTAGGAGGGAATTATATAGCAATACAGGTCTACCTCAATAAGCAAAAAAAATTTCAAATAACCTGATCACATACCTAAAGGAGCTAGAAAAACACAATAAATGAAGCACCATAGAAATGCAATCAATTATAAGAGAATATTATGAAAACTATATGCCCACAAATTGGAAAAATTGAAAGAACTGGATAAATTTCTAGACACAAGAACCTACCAAAAAGAGAGAGAGAGAGAGAGAGAGAGAGAGAGAACACTTGAACAGACCAATAATCAGCAAAGAAATTGAGTCACAAATAAAATAATTCCCCACAAACAAAAGTCCAGGGCTAGATGGCTTCACAGGTGAATTCTACCAAACATTTAAAGAAGAGTTATTTTAATTTAATTAACATAAATATAAGTAGCTATATGTGACTAATAGCTTATCTTGTTAGTACAGTTTTACAGCAAAAGTCAGCTCTTATCACTACTCTGGCACAAACACTCCACTTACTTCCAATTTCATTCAGAAAAATGAACTCATTCTAGGGGCATCTGGCCTGCTGAGTCAGTAGAATCACATGACTCTTGATCTTGAGGTTGTGGGTTTGGGTCCCATGTTAGGTACAGAGATTATTTAAAAGTAAAAATCTTTAAGGAAAAAAAAATCTTCTATAGCAACATCCAGAATAATAAACCCACATTCTAACAGAGGTCCTATAAGGCCTGGGTCCCTTGTTTAATCTGATTGCTAGCTACAGCTCTGATCTCTTTGATCTCATTGAGGTTGTAAAAAGAATAAAGGGAATATCAAGAATGTTTTCTAGATTTCAGACAATAGAACTAGGTTCGTGTCATTTACTGATCTAAAAAACATCCTGAAGTATTTATTAGAACACGTTATCTGACATGAATACCTATGAACCTGAGCACCTTTTATGAGTCTAGCAAGCTAAACTCTAGGTTTATTATAGTAAACAAAGCAGCTATTATCCTTGACCATGTATAGTGTTTACAGTCTAGTAAAAAAGCATACAATTTTTAAAAAGCTAAATAAATATATTTGCCATTAAGAGTTGCCATAAGTAATAAAGAAAAAGAACATTTTCCACAGGTTATATGGGGATAGGGGGATATGCTTTGAGTTGTTCAGAACTGGCTTCTCTGAAGACAAAGCATTTGAGCTGAGACCTGGAGATAAGAAGACCAAAGCCATTCTACAAAGGAGAGTAGCCAAGAATTATTTGGGAGTGGCGGGGGCGGGGGGGGGGGGTGTTGGAGCCAGCCAGTGTGCCAAGAAAAGAAAGACAGTGGTTTAAGGACCTGAAAGGCCATGTTGGTGAAACAGAGTAATAGAGCCATATGAAAGAGTTCAGAGAGATAGGCAGAGGTCACATCATTCTTTTAAGAAATCTGTTCATGAAGGGGACAGAGAAAAAGCAGTAATTGGAAGAGGTTTGGGAAGCAAGAAGTTTGTGCTGTTTTGTTTTACTGTGAATAAGAAAATTCAATAGAGAAGAATGGATGGAGATTGGAAGAGGACATAGTGGTTTCTAGCTTTATGACATTAGGCAAATTACTAAATAATTTGGCAGAATTCCTAAGCCACTCATGGCCAAGGATTGGCCATTAATATGTAATAGCGTTTCCTCCACTGGAGAGAAGGAAAAGGAAGAAGATAAAAATGCAGATGCAAACAAATAGGTTTGTAAGGATAGAGGCAGGGTCTCGAGTAGCGTCAAAGATATGGACTATGGTCTTCTCTTTACTCAGTGAATAATAGGCAGGGTCATATGCTGAGGAAATTACCTCTTAGGAGTTTAGGTTAAATGGGGAAGGTTTGAAATGGTTGTTTCACAGACTAGAAGACTATACTAACTAGGGAAATATCAAATATTTGTTGTGGTACAGTCTGTAAGGTTGTGTTACTTTCTTGCATCTCTGCTGAGATTCCTGATGCAGAGGCAGGATTGAAGTTTTGACAGGTTCAGGCAACAGAAGGAGTTTAATGTATTAAACATAGTAAAAAAAAATTATGGATTGCAAACTCTAGGTCTAAGAAAATGAATTAGAGACAACTGCTATTGATATATGAGAGAAAGAGAAGAGATAGTAGACTGGTAGTAGACTGGCTGGTCTTAATAATGAGAGTAAATGGACAAAGCAATTACCAAGATCAGAAGTGTTGGTTGAGAAAAGATATTTGAATTAGGTACACTGTTTTCAATAGAAGAAAACATCCAGGAGTTAGATAAAGACAGCAGCTTAAAAAGGGAGTGATCGGGATTGGTTAGAAGAAACCATGCATTTTGTTTGTATTTGTTTTACCAGAAAGTGAAGGAAGAGGAATGGTTTGAATGTCACATTGGAAAACCAAAAGGATACCAATCACATCTTTCAGATATTGAGGAAAGGAATCTAAGCTGCAGCTTTATTTATTTAAGCCCAAGTGCCCATTACCTTCCAAGGGAAATATCCTTTGGAGGGTGGTGGGCACAGTATCTTTTATTAAGGTCTGTGACTGATACTAGTTACAAAGACTGCCGCATTGGCTCTAGCAGGTAGGTTCTGCAGCAGTTTTTTCTACATAAGAAACTTGAGATGGATACCTGGCTCACTATCCAAGATATAAGGAAGTGAAAAGGCAGACTATAGTAATGGGATACATAGTATAATCCTGTTTACATAAAATTTTACATAGCTGATTCTAAATTCTTTTCTAACACTAATTCAGGAGATGTTAATTTAGGTTCCGAAACCTTAATGATATGCGGTCAAAGAAGATCACAAAACTCAAACTAAATTTCCTTCTTAAATCATTTAAGAGACTCATAGTATGTGTAGTATTTAAAAGGATGTGAAAGAAATGCCAAAATTAAATATATACATAGGTCTTATAACCCTGTTTATATTTGTTTATTGGTAAAATATTCTTTAGAATCAAAACCAATTTTAACAGCATACTTCTTTATAACCCACATTAATTTCTCTCAGGAATAGAAGGAAGGGCAGGTACAGAGAAATGTAAGAGAATGTTCATCAGACTGATAACAATATTCACCTCTGGGTCATGAATTGGGTTTTTTTTTCCTATTCTTTGTATGTTTTATGTATTTGAATTTTTATGATGAACAAAGAGTTTTCAAAAAAATTTTTTAAAGATTTTATTTATTTGAGAGAGAGCATGCATGTGTTTAAGCAGAGTGTGGGTTTGGGAGAGGAGGGACAAGCAGACCCTGCGCTAAGCATAAGCCCAACACAGGACTGGGTCTCAGGAATCTGAGATTGTGACCTGAGCCAAAATAAAGAGTTAGCCATTAACCAAACATGCTACCCAGGTGCCCAACCATCATTTTTATAATAGGGAGGTATTTCAGTAAGTGGGGAAAGTTTAATCATTTGGGAATAAAATAAAGAAATCCTTACTTCAAATCTCACATCAAACCATATTTCCAAAGAGTTAAAGATTAAATAAATATAATAAGTGAAATTATAAAAATATAGGAAGAGAATGCCTTAAACTCTTGGGGTAGGAAAATAGCAATCAGTATATCTAGTGTTCAGACCTAAATACCATTCTCCATTTGAGGGAACCAGGACTATTTAGAGAAGTTTTGATTCACAGGAAAGTAAAGATATACCTGTAGTGTCTTTTTATGTTCAGAAGTCCTTTAAGAATGATGAGAACAGAGTATGTCAATAGAATACAGAAGCCAGCTCAAAGGAGCTCCCACTGGCCAAATAGGAGAAGATTTGAGCATCAGAATAAATAATGATGGACAATGGATTATAACCCATTTAATAAAGCAGGAAGCCATGAGTACATATTGATACAAATAACTGAATGAATAAATAAGTTATTGAGGAACAAAATATTTACATAGCCACAGAGTCCTTCCCACAAAATATTTATTGACTCCAGTGGGAAAAAATAATTTTATGGTGCAGAAGCCTTGTGGACATAACTTTAATCAAATTAATGTCAGCAGTAATGGACAAATTGAGATCATGTATCATCTGATAATATGCAATGAGAATTCAGCAACACATCTGTGATATTTCTACCAAATATACATAATTTAAGTCTAATCATAAGGAAACATCAGACAAACCCAGATTGGGAACAATCTACCAAATACCTGGCCTGTAATCCTCAAAAGTGTTAAGACCATAAAAGTGAAGAAAGTCTAAGGAACTTCCAAATTGAATAGGACTGAAGAGAGACATAATAACTGAATGTAACATGTGATTCTGAACTGAGTCCTCTGCTCTGAAGAATGATATTGGGACAAGTGGCAAAACTTGAATAGGGTCTGAGATCAGATAGTATTATCAATTTCCAAATTATATCAATACCCTAAGTCAGTTATATTGTTGTTATGTAGGAAAATGTTTATAGGAATCGTAGCCTAAATTATTAAGAAGTGATGGGTCATCTTGTCAGCAACTTATCCTGTAGTGGAACAGGGGAAAAAATGTTTTTCTATATTAACAGCTTTTCTGGAAGTTTGAGATTGTTTCAAGATTTAAAAAATAAACATATGTGAATTTATGTGTGTTAATATCTTTAGTAAATTGAGAATATTTTCACTTTATCTTTAAGTAGGCTCAATGTCTAGCACAGAGCCCAACACAGGGCTTGAACTCATGGCCATGAGATCAAGATCTAAGCCGAGATCAAGAGTCAGATACTTAACCAACTGAACCACATAGGCACCCCAAGAGCATTTTAAAACTGGTAACAAGTTGAGTATCCTAATACAAAACAGACAAAAGATAACAATGAGATGCTCTCAAAAGAAGAAACAAAAATAACTAGTAAGCCTCACTAGTGATCGAAGAAATGCAAACAAAACCGAAGAGATACCATTTTTTCAGCTATCAGATATTTAAAATGATAACACCCTGTGTTAAAGATAGTGTGGATGTCACTTGTGTTAACCTTAGGAGTGTACATTGTTAACATAATTCTAGGAAAGGGTATCAAAAGTTGGAGTATACATTATCATTGTTGCCATCATCCCATTTCTGGGAATTGATCATAAAGAAATAATGATACAAGTTAACAAAGATGTGTGTACAAGAATGATTACCATAATTTGTGTGCATTACTGAAAATCTACAGATAACCTAAGAATTATCAGTATAGATTGGTTGACTAAATCATGTTGCATACACATAATGGAATACCTTGTTTGCAAAGTGAGGAGATAAGAACAAAACAGATTATAAAACAACATAATATATGTAATATATGATGTATATATGTAGAAAATGGTCTGTAAAGATATACATTAATAGCCTTACAGTAATTATCTCTGAGTATTTGAATTGCAGGTGATTTGGCCTTTTTTTTTTTTTTTTTTTTTCCTTTTTCTTTTTATAAACCTTCTTGTGAGACAGCATAGTTTAGATAGGGGCCCTTTGGTTAGACAATGTAGGCTTGAATCCTGACTCTTCCACTTACTAGCTGTATGACATTGTATAAGTTACTTTACTTCTTGGGCCCCCATTATATAGGCTTTAATAGGAGTATTAATAATAGAAACTACTTCTTACAATTATTCAATGAGATAATAAAAATTTACCATTTAGCAAACACTAGCTAATATAGTAAGGGCTTAATGAATTTAGCCTTCCATCATCATCATTATTTCTGCTTCTATGTCTAAAATTTATTCTAATAAACATTTTTATTAATAGATCAATAAAGCTATTTCTCCTTTAGGAATATAACTACATAAGCAAATATTTTTGATCTGGACAATCAACTTTCTTTTTCCCTATCTTATTCTTTCTTTTGAGAAAAATACATTTGGAAATCAATTCCTCCTTAGATATGACTGTGATTGAACAGTAGCCATATTTCCTGTGCCTCCCACACAACTTAGCTCACTCCTGAAAGCTTATTAAAAGACTCAGCAGGGATCCCTGGGTGGCGCAGCGGTTTGGCGCCTGCCTTTGGCCCAGGGCATGATCCTGGAGACCCGGGATCGAATCCCACGTAGGGTCGAATCCCACGTCGGGCTCCCGGTGCATGGAGCCTGCTTCTCTCTCTCTCTCTCTCTCTCTCTCTCTCTCTGACTATCATAAATAAATAAAAATTAAAAAAAAAAAAGAAAGACTTGGGTTGTCCACTGAGGCATCTTTTAAAAAATAATAATAAAAAAAATAAAAGACTCAGCAACAGAATGTTTTTTGGTACTCACTTGGCAGTTCTAGGTGGTACTGTTGTACTAGTCCCATTCCTTCTTACCTCCTTAAGAGTATACCTTGTTCCATGTTGTTATCCCACCTGACTTGCATCCATCCTGCAACTGGAGCATTACTATATTATATTTACAGCATGGGAATTGATAATCATTAACAATTACTGAAAGCCAGTTATCTCTCAGGTATTAACATATTATTTTTGTTATTTTACTTAATCTTTACACAAATCTCATAAAGTTTATAGTATCCCCCATTTTGAACATGAAGAAAGAGATACAATAAGTTTATTTAGTTTATTTAAAGTCACACAGGGACTCAATCTCAAGGGACTCCAAATAGCCAAAACAATCTTGCAAAAGAACAAGGTTGGAAGTATTATACTTCCTGATTTCAAAACATTTTACAAAGCTACGTTAGAGCAGTATGGTTTGGTACTGGCATAAAGGCAGGCATTTAGGCCAATAGAATATAACAGAGGACCCAAAAATAAACCCTTGCATTTTTGGTCAAACAGTCATCAACAGGAGTGCTAAGACCATTCAAGGGGAAAGAGCAGTCTTCAATAAATGGTACTGGGAAAACTGGATCTCTATATGCAAAAGAATGAAGATGGACCATTATCTTATGCCGTATATAAAATTAACTCAGAATGGATTAAAGACCTAACCATAAGACCCAAAATTATGAAAGTTTTAAAAGAAAGTGAGGGGAAAATCTTCATGACATTGAATTTGACAATTATTTCTTGGATATAACACCAAAAGCACAAGCAGAGAAAGCAAAAATAAACAAATGGGACTACTTCAAACTAAAACACTTCTATGCTTCAAAAGATACAATCAGCAGAGTGAAAAGGCAACCTAGGAAATAGTTGGAAATCTTTTATGTCATAAAGAATTAATATGCAAAATACATACAGAACTACAATTCAGCAATAACAAATAGCCTGGTTAGAATCTGGGCAAAGGGCTTGAACAGAAATTTCTTCAAAGATGATATACACATGGCTAACAAGCAACTGAGAAAATACTTACCAGCACTAATCATTAGAGAAATGTAAGTCCAAGCCACAATGATATAATACCTCACACCCATTAGGGTAAATTCTTGAAAAAATATGAAATAGAAAGTGTTGGCAAAGATGTAGAGAAATTAGAACCGTTGTGCCTTAGCGAGATTGTAAAATGGTACAACTGCAATGAAAAATGGTATGGCATTTCTCAAAAAATTGAAAAATAGAACTATATGATTGAGCAATCCCACTTCTGGGTGTATATCTAAAAATATTGAAAGCAGGGTTTCAAAGAGATATTTGCATACCCATGTTCAGAGTAGCATTATTCACAATAGCCAAGGGGTGGAAGCAATCCAAATTTATAGCAATCAATGAATAGTTGCTGATGGGTAGGTAAATGCATTGATGGATGTATCTGCTGGTTGCTTCTGTTTTCTCAGTGGAAGGTTAAAAGCTAAGAATACAGGGGATCCCTGGGTGGTTTGGCGGTTTAGCGCCTGCCTTTGGCCCAGGGTGCGATCCTGGAGTCCCAGGATCGAGTCCCACGTCGGGCTCCTGGCATGGAGACTGCTTCTCCCTCCTCCTGTGTCTCTGCCTCTCTCTCTCTCTCTCTCTCTCTCTCTCTATGTCTATCATAAATAAATAAATCTTAAAAAAAAAAAAGCTAAGAATACAGATGGATAAGGATATTAGATGTTTGTATAAAAAAAAAAAAAGAAAGTGTAGAAAAGTTAT
Source organism: Canis lupus familiaris (assembly GCF_011100685.1). Classification (NCBI taxonomy): domain Eukaryota; kingdom Metazoa; phylum Chordata; class Mammalia; order Carnivora; family Canidae; genus Canis; species Canis lupus. The sequence continues at coordinate 36,230,922 of NC_049239.1, read as the reverse complement.
CGAGGAGGGTAAGACTGTGAATAGTGAGATTGCCAGGCAGTCTTAAGGACCTATTGAAGTTTGAGGTCATGAATTTACACTGAGATCAGTCCACGTGGTTGGAGCCATTTGTCCACCACTTTTAGCTGCACTGAGGCAAATGTGGAGTGGGTAGAGAGTTGAATTTAGCTGACTAGTTTTGCTGAGTGAGACAGAACAAGAGAAGAGCAAGGAAGTAGAGACAAGGACTGACCATAGATCAAGGTGATTAAATAATTAAAAGAGTATATCAAGGGGAATGGGTGAAGAAATCGTAGGCAATGGTATAGAGGTCTCTATGTGGTCAAATGATTACATATGGCCTCTAGGTGGAAAGATAGGAAGTGGCAGTTGTGGGGAGGAAAGAGCAGGAAGGGGAATACCAATTATTGATAATGGCAAGGTCTGACCATAGGGTAAGCACCATAAGTAGGTATGATCATAAGGGTAAGCACCATAAGTAGGATGGAGACAAGATCATCAAGAGAGAGGTGATCAAGAAACTGAAAGGCCAGGATATTTGAAAGATAATGATTCAGGGTTGGCTGGATGACAACAATGATGAGTAGTAGGAGACATAATCTAATGACTTGTTTACGTCAGTAAGTAAAGGAAATCAGAGTAATGGTGAAGTGAATACCTTTTCATGAAAGACCATAACCTCTTTCAATAGTATTTCTGTCAGACACTGGATTATTTAGCCTATACATGCAATTCTTATATCCTCATGTTCTTAGTATTTTCCCAGCTGTGGCTCATAGGTCTGTGCTGGTCATTGCTCTCCTTGCATTCCTAGTCTCTGTATGTTCTGCTCTTAGTTGAGTATTCATGGTAACGAGAATCAAACTCAGTGTTATTAGGTGAAAAGCATCAGAAAAAGAAAAATCTGTGACAGCCTTCAGGGTAATAGTAATGGAATTTTTAACTTGAAAATTACTTGTGAATAGACTTCACAGTCTTTATAGTCACATGCAAATTATATGCTAATATAACTTGAGCTCTGCAAACCATTTTACACAATTAGTTGAGACATTTGATATTGTGCCTATTGCCCTATAAGTATATCTCACTATTTGTCATAAATGAATACTTGAAATATATGTGTAAATAGAATTTTGGTAATACAAATCATTTTCTCAATGATTTACATAATAATATCAAAAATACTTCATATTCATTTTAAATTAATCCTAATTGGGAGTGATAAACAGTTTTCCCTAAGTATTTTTATCAAGTAGTTAAATCAATATTTAAATGCACCAGAAGTTCTTATTTTTAAAAACCCAGCAATTAATCATTTTAATGGGAAAAATCAGTCTTAAAAAGAAAAGTCGGATCCCTGGGTGGCGCAGCGGTTTGGCGCCTGCCTTTGGCCCAGGGCGCGATCCTGGAGACCCGGGATCGAATCCCACATCGGGCTCCCGGTGCATGGAGCCTGCTTCTCCCTCTGCCTGTGTCTCTGCCTCTCTCTCTCTGTGACTATCATAAATAAATAAAAATTAAAAAAAAAAAAAAAGAAAAGAAAAGTCATTGTTGAGTCCTGTAACTTTAAGTCCAAAAGGACAAGAGAGATTATTAATACAGCTCTGTCACATGAGAAAACTTTGAGCCCTGGAACAAACAATTAAATACTTTGCCTCATTATCACACATTTAGCTATAGTTGCTGATACAAATAGACCAGGAACCCAGATCTTGGTAATACTTCCCACTGTGTTATTCTGCTGTCTCGTTTATATACTGTAAATCTACATTTTTCCATCTTGAATTGTCTTTAATGTCATGTACCAAGTTAATACAAGTGAGGCCTATTTGTGAAGGTCTCATAGGTGCAACTAAAAGAAAAATACCTTTTTAAAAACTATACACTGGATACTTTGTGTTGAATGGAGTCATGTTCAAACCTCATCACAGCCACATTAGTGTATTTGAACCCACAGACTTTTCATTGAATCTGGATCTCACTCTGGGGCTTTATTTTAATTTAGCCTAAAGAGCAGATAAGTTGAATTTTTAGAAAACTTTTTAGGTGCCTCTTCTGTCACTTAATTGTTGTACAGCTTTGAACAAATCACCTAAGTCTCCAAAGGGTCTTAATTTTCTCTACCACAAAATGGAGCTAATGACTCTATTTACCTCACAGGGCTATTGTAATGATCAAATGTGGGAGAGATGCAAAACATTTTTGAGTATTTACTACGTCAGACACTTTACCAGTAGATAAAATTAAAATGAAGTAGTTTTGTTAAAAAAAAAAAAATCTATGAGAGTTTATTACCTATGATTAAAATTTTCACTTATAGACTAGTTATTTCATATATATAATTTTATTTTTATCATTTATGTTTTCACAAGTGAAATCTCATCTTTTGTTACCCAAGATTTTGTTGATTTTACATTTACATTTATTCTTTGATCACACTGAGACTTTTGTTCATTGTTTGAGAAACTACAAGGTAATAGACTGGTATTTATTAATTGCTTGATTTCCTTTCTAGGTATACTACAACTATATCTACACTTACAGCAGATTTACTAGACTATAGCAGATATACTATAACAGATTTTTTTAATCTTTTTAAGAAAGATTAATTTATTCATTTGAGAGAAAAAGAATGCCAGCTCAGGGAGGAACATAGAGAGAGGGATAAGCTGGCTTTGCACTGAGTGCGGAACCCAACGCGGGGCTCGATATCATGACCCTACCCAAAATCAAGAATCGGAAGCTCAATGGACTGAACCACCCAGGTGCCCCTTTTTTTATCTTTCTTAATGAGACTGACAAAAATTACTTTTCACAGAAAAAACAGTGCTATTTGTTGATAGAAATTGAAGCTCTCTGATGTAAATATCTATCAGACCTCCTGCTGAAAATTGGGTAGGGGAGATACTGATAGGTCCAAAAGTCTCATTTTTTTCTGTCAGTTTTTTTTAAATGTTGAACTTGATTATCAGAATATAGATTTAGGGGTGCCTGGGTGGTTCATTTGGTGAAGTGCCTGCCTCGATCTCACCTCAAGTCTTGATCTAGCCCACAGGGCTTCATGTTGTACATGGAACCTACTTAAAAAAAAAAAAAAAATATATATATATATATATATATATATATGTAATATATATTACATTTTGTGTCATTAGACCTCTTTTACTTATGTTTAATATTAATATAAAGAAATAAGTTATTCTTAGAAAACATGGTAATATAGCAGATATAGAACAACTCTTTCTTGACAGAAAAAAATTTAAATACTTGATATTTTAAAGGTAAAATTTGAAATTCTAATAATTGTTTTCACATTCTTTGTACTGTTATAGTTTTAAAGACAAATTGTGGAATCTCAAGTTAGATCATTTTACTATAAAAGTTGTTGAAAACTAAGAAAATCAAGGTAAAATAGTATATATGATTTGAAATGTGCTGCCTTTGGAGCATATTTTAAATACTTTGATAACCTTTGTTCATTGCTTGGAAACATTAATAAGGAGGACAGTGTCATATTTGTAACTAGATTTCCTTCTGCCTCCTTATAAATTTCCTGATTTATAAGTTACTATGCTGCTGAACAGCAACAAAAAAAGACAACAGCCTCAGAATTAAAGGGATTTAATTTTTTTTTAATTTAGATGACAACAGAAGGTATTTTTATCAGTAAAAGAGTTTTATAAGTATTGCTGGCAAAAACTATCTCATAAAATTAATAGTATTTTAACAGCAATATCATATAAAGTAATTTAGTTTTAAATGCTGTAATCCCATGTGTCATAAATGAATATTATCAATTTATATACCTGAATGTATTGCTTTTTTCCCGTTTAATTTGGTATCAATACATTTATTGTCCTAGAAATCTAATTAGTTTGAAGTTTATTACTTGTAAAGTTCTAAGCAATGCTGGTGACTAGATTGTTTTATGTCAGTGTTAAATAAAGAAAGAGGGGGCCCCTGGGTGACTCAGTGGTTGAGCTTCTGCCATGGGCCCAGGGTGTGATCCTGGGTCCGGGGGACCAAGTCCTGCATCAGCCTCCCTTCGAGGAGCCTGCTTCTCCCTCTGCTTATGTCTCTGCCTCTCTCTGTGTCTCTCATTAATAAATAAATAAAATCTTTAAAAAAATAAGGAAAGAGAGTAAGATATATTGGCTTTATGTCTCTATTTTAGTTCTACTATCAAACTTCTCCACCATCTTTGAAGAGAATCTTAGCTCTAATGTAGTTACCTTAACAGACTGGAAGAATATGAAATAATCGATTGTATTGATTGAGTAATTGCAATGAAAAACTCAGAAGTAATTTATGTATGTGGTATCTAGTAATGTACCTCAGATAGCAAATTTACTACCATGTGCTTAAGGCAAATTTTATTGAACAATTTGGGGCAGAAGGAAAAATGCTTGAGAAACTTTTTGTAATATATGAAATAATGTCTTGAGTAGATTCATTATTGGTGGATTAGAATGAATGGATATATTCATGATCCACCCTCCTTTAACCCATCCTGACATTCATCAAATGGCTGGCTGAAATTCATTTCATAATCTGGGACCTTGGAGCAGATTTACCCCTTGTGCAAATCTAATTGACCCAAATAGGAATTGAAAAACGTGCATTCAAACAGCAGTACCGCCTTCTGAAAGTTGAGCCAGCAGGGACAAAATATGTTACTTATTTATTTGTATATATTTATGTGTTTATGTATATTTATATATTCATATATTTATGAAAGAGTTATTCAGTGCCATTATGGAATATCATTTTTTATAGACACATTTCTTCACTCATTAAACTGGAAAAATGTGTCCGTGTAATCCAGAGTACCCTCACTGAAAACAGAGAAGTAACTATATGAGATAACCATACTGCCAAAGCCTTTAATTGGAGTCATATTTGTTTTGTACATAACAACATTCCTTTCTCTTGGTTTTCCTTTTTGTTTTTGTTAGGTATTTTGGGGCTAGCTCTGGCTGTTAAACAAAACATTTACAGAGATATGCAACAGGCTGAACAACCTACTATTGTTTTTGCACACTAAGTAGTCTTCTACTTTTCTAACTTGTTCTGTTCTTTAATGTTGCATGTGTGCTTCAAGTTATATTTCATTTTTTTTCTTTAGGGCATTTATTCTGCATATGTGGTTGCTTTATTTGGGATCACAGTAAAGCAAACACCTGTATTTTTAAGGACACCCACAGCTTTAACAGCATCAGTCACTAAAATGTCTATGAAATAACTATGCTCCAGAACCTCATTATCATAACAATTAATGTTTAGCCATGGCACGCAAGCAGTGCGTTATCAAGAATATTAAACTCAGTCAGTGTTAAACCAGATGTTCTTCACAGTTACTAAATTTCTTGAGATGTTTCATAACATTTGTAAAAACATTTTTTAATTAAGCTCTACACCTAACATGAGGCTTGAACTCATGCCCCCATTATCATCAATCTCATACTGTACCAAATAAGCCTGCCAGCATCCCTACTTTTGTAAAATATTTTTAAATAGTAATATTAATACTAATATTCATGTGAGAAATAATTTATCTTCTTGAATTCATATATATATTATTTTCATTTTAAAAACAAAGGAAATTATACTCGTCTTTGTATGCCTTAAAAGATCAAAATTTTAAATTACCATTATTTTAGCAGTTTGTTCTAAGAAAATTAAAACTTTTCAGATGAGCTTAGGTGATCAAGACATTGATTCAGGTGTACTTGGCATAGAAGTTCATTAACTCTATGTTAATTATCTATGATTACTACTGAAAAGCTATAGTGGCTTCATCTTGTAGGTTGCTTCATTAAATCATTAATTTTCTAGGAGGTAACTAAGCTTGACATAATTAAGCCATCTCAGTCTCCATAGATTTTTATCTTCCCATGATATCAAGAACACTGAGCTAGTGAATAGAAGGCATTGTAACTTATTTCCTCGATGTATTGACTTTACATTTTTAAATTATACTATTTTGGTTCATTGTATATTATATTTAGATAATCTCATAAATTTTAACTATTTCCTTACTGTTATAGCTTAGATTTTGAATTTCCTGTATAATAAGCCCATTTATATATTTGAACCACTTCTTACCCACAGTTCTTTGACCCATGGCTACATAAAGCTGCTTCAGTTTATCCAGAACGTCATATATGAGGAAGGATTTGATGGATCCAATCCCCAGGTATTGAGTACCTTCAAAGCCTTTTATAATCATTTATGTAATGTTGTTTTTAAACTCTCTAGAGGTAAACCCAGAAGGTTTTAGAATAATCAATAGTGAACAAGCTGTTTCCAAGCACAGAAGATGTAAATGAGCAGAACACAGGCAACCTTACTTTAATTGTTAATGTGTATTTAAAGTTTTAGCCAAGTTCTCATTGGATACACAGATGTATATGTACATTCTGACATAAATTAATTTTAAATACATATTTGTAGCAATTGGAATTAATAAATAGCCACATTTTGAAAATTACTCTTTAATAGTCAAGACTTGGGCAACCCGGGTGGCTCAGGGGTTTAGCCCCGCCTTCAGCCCAGGGTGCGATCCTGGAGACCCGGGATCGAGTGCCATGTCGGGCTCCCTGCATGGAACCTGCTTCTCCCTCTGCCTGTGTCTCTGCCTCTCTCTCTCTCTCTCTCTCTCTCTCTCTCTCTCTGTGTGTTTGTGTCTCATGCATAAATAAATAAAATCTTTTAAATAAATAGTCAAGACTTACACTTTCATATCTAAATTTATTATATTTGTCAACCAGTCCATAATTGAATTACCTTAAGAGTAAGAATTATTTTAAGATTTTATTTCTTATTATATCATGCTTTGAGTTGTCTCAAAAATGCATAAAAATGCATTTTATTTGCTGTGTTAAAATATTTGATATCTTAATTATTTCTCTGTAGCTCTATTTTTAAAAATGGAAGTTTTAAAATTCCCACTATTAAAGATTCCAAATTCGTACTATTAAAGCTGTTCCGGTTAGTTTACCTTAAAATGAGAGAAATTTCATTTCTAGATATCATGCCTTTCAGAAATCTTTCTCAGTGATTTTAATTGCTATAGCTGCTAGAGACATTCAGTTCATTATTATTATTTTAGCACAATTATTTCCAGAGCACCATTATTTTTATTGAAGAAAGCAAAGAATCCCAAAGACTTATTTTTGGCATTATCAATTGCATTTGCTCTAAATCCATTAATTTTAAGTATTCTTATAAACTTTACTGCTATAGTTAGTGTTTTTTCCACAGCACGATAATTTTTAAATTTTTTTGATCATTTTTTTGATCATCATTAGCAAGTTGAAAATACTTATGTGTGTGGTGAAGCATACACATTTATTTATAGATGGCTCTTCATGTATGTTACAATTTTTGATATGGTCCTTGGTTTTTAATACAATTTTATTTTGTTCATTGTTGCTCCATTTTTGGTCCTAGCTAAGATTTATGGGCACTGTGTCCTCCCTGTGTCTGGAGAGGTAAATTGGTCCCTGACAGACACCTCTCCCCACTCGCTGTGGTTACTATGGAAACAGGCATGTCATAACAGTTCCTATGATACAGTGTGCAGAGCTGCTGTTCTTACAGAATGATGGCATATCTTCTAAGAGCAAGAAATTTTATGAAATGCAAAAAAGCAAAGGCAATAGCATAAAGATACACACATACTTACATATATATGCATATACGCACATATATGTACACACATCCATCTAAAGGACCCTTGATCAGTAAGCTATTATTGGGAGGGAATAAAATATTTGTTTTCTTAGTTGTTTGAGTATGAAAAAACACCATTTCAGTAAATAGTATTTTATTTTATGAAAGTTGATTCAACAAACTGAACTTGTCTCTCTGAACCAGAGGTTCTACAACTATTAACTCTGAGATTAAACAGAGTTGAGGTAGATATTTACAAGGTGAATACCAAGAATGCTAATAAAATTTACCACGTGCTAGCAAGTTATCATAAAATATATTTCCTATTTTATTGGAACTAAAACATAAGGTTTATGTTACATTTTTATGTTAATAATATCCATATTGTTTTATTATAGAATGTATCATTTGCTAAATTACCTCATTTACACCTCTATCTCAGAAACTTTATTTTATATTTTTAGAAGGGAGATAGGTTCTTTATATTTGTTTTTATTGGTGTTCAAATTGCCAACATATAGAATAACACCCAGTGCTCATCCCATCAAGTGCCCCACTCCGTGCCCGTCCCCTAGTCACCCCCATCCCCCGCCCACCTCCCTATCTCAGAAACTTTAGATGAGTTCAAGAAGCCACAAAAAATGCATCTCTGAAGCACTACTTCAAAGAATATTATTCCTGAGCCAAAATAATGTTCTGATACTGAAATGAATCCTTCTTTTTAAAAGGAAATTTTCATCTTGCTTTCTCTGTCACTACATTTTCAAATAAACTTACATTTTCAAATAACCTAATTTAGTTTATTTGAAGTAGGCTATAAGGAATTGAGTGTTATATGCTAGTATATAATACTAGGTTTTTATATATATTTATATATATTTATACACTTAATTTATTTATATATTTTAATATATTCATATATATAAATACAAGGTAATTATATACTACCATATATAATTGGTAAAACCAAAAAACCTTGGTAGTAAGTAGTATATAGCTCATCTATAAAGATATTTGGAGTGGAGACATTTACAAATTGCTGTCACAATTTCATTTAAGTTATAATTTTTAAGTAAGAATGTGCAGTAAAAACAAAATTTGAACACTGATTTTACTTAGAATACCAGATTAAATATTTTAGATGCTCTCATAGAAATAAATTAAACTATTTATTATTCAGCTTTCAACTAGAATTTATCTTTTTAATTTTATTATGCCTTACAATGTGCTCCATTATTATATGGCATAGCAAAGGAATTAGATGTCTAAAATTACACAGGTAATCTGTAATTCGGCCTTTGTTTTTGTAATTACTATCATTTAAAATATATATATATAAATGTATACCCTATGTTGAAGTATTATGCTCAGTTATGTTCTGATACGCTGAGTACCTACCTCACTTACATATCTTATCGTTCATTCTTTGGCTTAATATTTTTATCTTAATCTTCAGATATGACAATGTTTCTGTCAAAGTTGCCAAACCTCTGTAGTTCTCCAGCTTCTGGACCTAACAGCATTTTTGTTATAAACTTTTAGCACGTGTTCTTTGATTATAATAGTTGGTATAATAGTGACTGGGTTAAAATATACAACTGACCTTTAATTTCTGAAATGTTGACAGGGGAAACAATATAATACTTCTCTCCCTCTACCTTCAGGTTTTGTTCTACTACCTATATTTTGGGGGAAAGTTTCTCTCCCTTTGTCTAGATTGCTCTTTGTTTTGAGAATCTAATTTAAGCTCAATTTATGAGAAAACAAGTTTAGGGATGACAAAATGAAACTTAATTGTGCTATTTTACTTAAATTCTGAGGCTCTAAGTAATACAGTATGAGGGATAACCTACCTATTTACAGACATTTTACATGATTTCATCAAAAACTTATTTAAATTTCTAACACATGCCATGGTACATATTATTACTTCATTTCATTCAAGTAATGCAAAAAGAAAGAAGAAAACAACTTTTATGAACTGCCAAGGATTGTTAACATATATCTTAATGTGATTGACTATTATAAACTTAATACAAACAGAAAAGAAAACTGGACGGGCTGCCTTAATGGTATGTTTCAGATCCTTGGAGTCAGGAAGGTTTTTTTTAATGTGCTTAAACTAAATTCCTTTTTCTGTAATCTCATTTTAATAGCTTTATCCAACCTGTTGTGTCCCTTTTTATATTTGAAGGATTGTATGGTCTCATAGAACAATATTCTGTTCTATTCTTTTTATTGTAAAGATGAGAAAACAAATGCCTAAGTAGTGTACGTGTCTTGCCCAGAACCATGTCTTAGTTGCACAGTTCAGGCTGTGAATATCTGTCTTACCCATCTTACTACTTATTGTACCTTTTTGTTTTTCCTCTTCTAACATTTCAGCGTTTTATTCATTTTCCCTACTTTTCTTTGTTGATTAGTTCTCAAAAATACACAAACTCAACTTTTATCTGTAATATCAAGGAGACAGTGGTTGGTTAATAAATTGTAGTAGTTAAATAAATTTTATTAGTTTTATTATAGCAATAACAAGTGATATAGGATCTGGCTTCATCAGAAATCACACTCAGAAATGGCACATGTTCCAAATTTTTGCTTTAAGAGAAAAAAACTTACTTTTCCCATTAGAATTGTAATAATAATTTTTCAATTATTCCCATATACCAGGTTTTGCTAATTTCTCCTCCTTTGCCCAGAAAATTTTGCCAGATTACTAAAGAAAGTGTTTATAAAACATTTGTTTCATTAGAATAACCCAAACAGTAAAATTTTTTATAAATACATTTATGGCAAACACTTATTGATAATCATCCTAGGTTTTATTCAATGGTTTTTAAATGTTCTTTTCCCAGGAAATGTCAGTCACTATTATGACCTTAATCTCAGTAGACTTGACTTCTAAATGTTCACTTGTTCAATTTTATGAAAAGTATTAAACTTAAATTATTTTGTAAAAATAGCTTCAAGAAGAGTAAGTAAAGACATATGTAGAGCGTAAAACCAAAACACACATTTTAAACTTCTTTCAAATAAAGTATCAGGCATTGAACACAATAGCATTAAAAGAGAAATATTGAGCAAATTATAGTTTATTGAAAGACTTGTGGAATCTTGTAATACTGAATATGGCTTGTAAGCATTCTGGTTTAGATGTTCTTTATTGCTAACTGATTTTTTATATATTATTTCAGGTGCCCCAAACATAATTATTAGCGTAGTCACTCTTAAAATATAGAAGCTTGAGGCTTTTGATATTCTTCAGATTTTCCAAAAGTAAGAAAAAAAATCAGTTGTTTTTAATACTCCTGTAATAATGAAGATTTCCTTTATATTGCCTTATACTAACTACAGATAAAGGTTTTTACCACCTCTACTGACATTATCTTCCTAATCTTTTATAAATTTAAAAACTGGCAAAGAGAAGTGAAAGAGGTATCCTGTTGGTTAACCGAAGCTAATATGTTTGCCTCCTTCCCACTTTCCTTTAGAAAAAACAGAAAAACATTTTAAGAATAGGAATCCAGAATCTTGGATCACCTTTATGGGGAGATGACATTTGCTGTACAGAAAACTGTGACAACAGCCACAGCCTTACAAAGTTCCTGTATGTTCTCCGTGGTCTTCTACGAACCTCTCTTTCAGCCTGTATCATAACAATGCCAACACATCTTATCCAAGTAAGAACCTTTCTTTCCTCTAACAAGTGCAACATAATGAAGAGCAATACATAAATGCTTTGTGAGTCTGAGTCTAATAAATTATTTTCGTAAGCCACTTAAGTAAAACAGATTTCAGAAATGCTAGGGAGGAAAATGTCTTTTACTTTAGATTGTTAAATTGTTGTGTATTTATGGTTTTAATATACAGTGAGTATGTGGTTAAGTCCATTTTTAATAATGTTATTATTTTTTCTTTGATTTCTTGTAAACATAGTATTGTGTCATGAGGTTGATTTTTACTGATTTTTTTTCAATAATCATAGAGCTGATCTGGACATAGATCTTGAAGGAATATTTATATACCTATTTTTATAGCAACATTATTTATAATAGCTAAAATGTGGAAGGAATCTAGGTATCAATTATCAGACAAATTGATAAGCAAGATGTAGACTAAATTACAGTGGAGTATTATTCAACCTTGAAAAGGAAGGAAATTCTGATATATGCATCAACACTGATGAATCTTGAGGACATTATCCTAAAAGAAATAAGTCAATCACAAAAAGACAAATACAGTGACTCCATTTACATGGGGTACTTATAGGAGTAAAAAATCATGGAGACCAACAGTAGCATGGTGTTTGCCATAGAGACCAACAGTAGCATGGTGTTTCCTTGTCTAGGGGGACAAGGAAATGGCAATTTATTTCTTAATAGATACAGAGTTTTAGTTCTACAAAATGAAGGCAGATCTGGAAATTGTTAGTGGTGATGGTAGCACATTATGAATGTATTTAATATCACTGAACTGTATACTTAAAAATGGTTAAAATCATAAATTTTATGTTATATATCTTTTTCTATGTTTAAAATTTTGAAGGAAAAGATAAAAAAACTGATCTGGATTCAAAATTTTGAAGGAAAAAATAAAAAAAATACTGATCTGGACAAGTCCCCTTCTTCTTTGTTTCTGTGTATAAACCTTCTGAAGCTAGAATCTCAGGAAAGGAGCTCAGTCCTCCCAGATATAAAAAGAGGGATCTTTACAAGATTTTCCTTAACGGCTCAAAAATTCCTTTTCTTAAGAGTAATAAAGAGGCTGGGGTGCCTGACTGGCTCAATCGGAAGGAAGAGCATGCAACTCTTGATTCAGGGTCATTAGTCTCTACACCCGATGTGTAGAGATTACTTAAATAAATAAAACTTTTTTAAAAAATTATTTTATCTTTTTTTATTTCATTTTTTTCCCCTTAAGAGAGAGAGAGCGTGGAGGAGGGACATGGAGGAGAAAGGAAGAGGGAGAGAGAATCCTACGCAGGCTCCATGCTCAGCTCAGAGCCCAACACGGGGCTCAACCTCATAACGCTAAGACCATGATCAAGCCAAAATCGAGTCGAATGCTCAACCAACTGTGCCACCTAGGTGCCCTTCCCAGTTTTTTTTTTTTAAATATTCAAGAGCCAAGTTTGAGACAGTTTTCCATCATTATTATTGTTGTATAGGTAATAGAGAAACTCACAACCCTGAATTGACATTATGAGTTGCATGCTGTCCAAATTCAGCCAGCCAGGCACCTCTCATATCAATATTTCTTAAATCCAAATATTTCCCTTTCAACAAATTGGGGAGAAAAAAATCTGCATTTCTTATCAATTTAATTACTGAAGCTGTGTTTTATTATCATATATTTTTCCACGGTATTATATATATTTCTGTAACAAACTCAATACTAAAAATAATATAATGAAAAATCAGCTGCAGTGAATGGAATGTGAAAGCCAAAATAAACTAAATCACTGAAACCATCTTTTCCAAATGTATATACTAAAACAACAATGATTTGAAATGACATTTATTGCATAACAAGTTTGAATTTTGTTTTCCTTTATTTCTCTAGGAAATCATAATAATAACAATAATGATAGCTACTAACAAATATAAAACACTTAAAGTCAGGATCTAACAGTTCTTATAAAATTTTATGTAACTATGTTATGATCTCCATTTTATACATAGGAAAACTGACATACAGAAAAAATTAAGAAACTAGATCATTGTTCAGTACTTGAGAAACCATGATTTGAACCCAGAGAATTGGATTCCAGAACCGCATATTAGAATATATAACAGAGTTTCATTCTGAAACTCATTCAAAGCTGGTAAATCTCATGTCTTTTATATTAGATCTAGAAATGACATGGGGCTCATCTGAGCTGGGGGGGGTCTGTGCAAACTCTACATTTAAATGCATTCACAGAAATAATGAGATATAAATGAAATTTGGAGATCGCCAAGGAGATCAAAAAATGCCATTTTAAGGTACTGTATTTAAATATATTGTAGAATGGTTAAAGCTGAGACTTTGAGGGCTTTGAAGTTTGTGAAACATGAATCCTTGAGCTTTCCTTCAATGCACAGGAAAAGGTTCATATTTTCCTTTAAGAAAAAGTCACTGTTTTAAGTGACTAAAAATTTTAAGGTAGTCTGATGTGGCACTATATTCCCTCTGCACAAGTGGAAGAGGAGTGTAATTGACAGCATACCCCCATACATTGTCAGTGACTTGTGCTTTTGAGCTTTCTGAGGGTTACCATAGCAACTTCCTGCTGTTCAAGTTAACATTGCTCTTTAATAATTACCAGCATTTAGCAAAATAAAAATTAGATCTTAATCAGAAAAAAATTTTTGACTTTTCACATCAAGATTTCTTTTTTGTTTTTCTCAAGTAAACACTATCCCCAATATGGGGCTCAAACTCACAACCCTGAATTGATATCACAAGTTGCATGCTGTCCAAATTGAGCCAGCCAGGCACCTCTCATATCAATATTTCTTAAATCCAAATATTTCCCTTGTAACAAATTAGGGAGAAAAATCTATATTTCTTATAAATTTAGTTATTGAAGCTGTTTTTTATTATTTTATTCATTCATTCATTTCTTCTACACTGTTTTTGGGTGACTGGTAGTGCTGTAGTCCACTTCATATATCAGTGGAAATTTTAAGATGAATGAGAGGTACTGATTCCTACCAGTACTACTCTCTAGTTCTCTAGTGGGAAGGTAAACATTAAAAACTTGTGTTACGGGCAGCTCGGGTGGCTCAGAGGTTTAGCGCTGCCTTCAGCCCAGGGCCTGATCCTGGAGACCTGGGATCGAGTCCCACGTAGGGCTCCCAGCATGGAGCCTGCTTCTCCCTCTGCCTGTGTCTCTGCCTCTGGCTCTTTCTGTGTCTCTCATGAATAAATAAATAAAATCTTAAAAAAAAAAAAAAAAAAAACTTGTGTTACAATCTGAAAATGAAGGTAAGGAAACAGTTGCATTCATAATAGCACCAAAAAGAATAAAATACTTAGGAATAATTTTAACAAGGAAAATGTAAAACTTACACTCTGAAAATTACAAAACATTGTTGAAAGAAATTTTCAATACCTAAATGAATGGAAAAACTTCCCACGTTCATGGGTCAGAAGGTTCAGAATTAATATGATCAGTCTCCAAACTGATCTACAGATCTGACACACTCCCTATCAGAATTCCAGCTGACATTTTTGTAGAAATCTGTTAGGCTGATTCTAAAACCGCTATGGAATTTCAGAGGACTTAGAATAGCCAAAATCATCCTAAGAAGGAATAAAGTAGGTCTCGTATTTCTCAATTGCAAAAGTTATTATCAAATAATGGTTAAAGACAGTATAGTACTATCATAAGAATAGTCATATAAATCAATGGAATGGAATGGAATTAAGAATCCAGAAACAAATCCGTATTTGTATGGTCAACTGATTTCAACAAGGTTGCCAAAACTATTCAGTAAGAAAAGAATCATCTTTTTCAACAAATGGAATGGGACAATTAGATAGGCATATGCCAAGGAATGTAGTTGATCTATAACCCCACAGCATGTACAAAAATTAACAAATGGATCAAAGACCTAAAATGTTAGAGCTACAAAATATAGAACTCTAAGAAAAAAAACTTGGGGAAAAACTTCATAACTTTAGATTTGGCAAAGGATTCTTAGATATGGCACCAAAAGCACAAACGATGAAAAAAAAAATAGACAAATGAGACCCCATCAAACTTAGAAACTTTGTTTCTTTAAAGTAGGTTCCACACTTACTGTGGGGCTTGAACTCATGACCCTGAGATGATGAGTCCCATACTCTACCAAAAGAGCCAGCCAAGCACCTCAAAATGAAAAACTTTTATGTTCAAAGGATGGATACCATCAAGAAATCATTACAGATGCCCACCTACAGATAGGTGAAAATATTTACAAGTCATATATCTGATTAGAGATTTGTATCTATAACACACAAAGAATGCTTTCAACTAAATAATAAAAAGACAACTCAAGGGTGGCTTAGTGGTTGGTCGTCTGCCTTTGCCCCAAGACATGATCCTGGGATCCAAGGTCCAGTCCTGCATCAGGCTTCTTGCAGGGAGCCTGCTTCTCCCTCCCTCCCTGTGTCTCTGCCTCTCTCTCTCTCTCTCTCTCTCTGTGTGTCTCTCATGAATAAATAAATAAAATCTTAAAAACAAAAAAGACAACTCAGTTAAAAAAAAAAGGGATAGAAATTTGAATATACATTTTTCCAAGGAAGACAGAAAAATGGCCAATTAGCACATGAAAGGTGCTCAACATAATCATCGAAAATGCTAATCACAATTACAATGAGACACCACTTCACACTCTAGGATGGGTAAAATAGAACCTCAGGTAGCCGTAAGTGTTGGCTAAGATGAAGAAATTGGAACCATTGTACCCTGCTGGTGGGAATGTTAAAGGGTATGGGTGCTTTGGAAATAGTCTGCACTTTTCAGTGATTCAACGTAGAGTTACCATATGACCCAGCAATTCCATTCATTAGTATATATCAAGAAAAATGAGACCATATGTCCAAATAGAAACTTGTGCATGAATGTTTAGAGCACCATTATTCCTAAGAGCCAAAAGATAGAAACAGACTAAATTTCTAATAACTGATACCTAGATAAGCAAATGTGGTATATCTATCTATACAATGAAATAACATTTGGGTCTAAAGGAATAAAGTACTAATACTTGTTGTTAGATGGATGAACCTTAAAAAGATTATGACAAGTAAAAGAAGTCATCACACAAAAATATATACTATATGATTTCATTAATATGAAGGTCCTGAATAAGTAAATCTATAGAGTCAGAAAATAAATAGTGTTACCTAGGACTTGGAGTGTAGGGAGACAAGGAGACCTTAAGTATGTGGAGGGGTGATTTGTAAAAAGATTTAAGGTTTTTGTTTTTTTTTTAAGGTGGAGAAAATGTTATAAAATTGCCTTGAGTGATGGTTACACATATCTGTGAATACTAAAAAAGCACTGATTGTATACTTTAAATCAGTGAATTGTATGGTATGTGAACTTTATCACTAAAGCTGCTGATAAAAAAAAAAGATAAGTTACAAAATAGTTGGTAAATCTGATAGAGTTATGAGGATACCAGATCAGAACTTTAGTCCAATAGTTCTCAAACTTTTTTTTTAGTCTCAGAACCTCTTTACACTCTTAAAAACTATGGAAGATCTCAACACTTTTATTCATTTGGCTTGTATGTATTGATATTTACCGTATTAGAAGCTGAAACAGAAATTTTTAAATATTTATGAATTCAGTTAAAATAATAAACTCATTACATGACTGTAAAAAAAACAATGATTTTCCAAAAAAAAAAAAAATAGCAAGAAGAGTAATGTTTTTACATTTTTCCTTAATAGAAAATACCAGGTTCTAATATTGGCTTCCTTAGTCAACCCACTGTGATATATTGTTTTGGTTGAAAAATGAAAAGACTATCTGACTTCACACAGATAACATTTCTGGAAAAGGGAGAACTGTTTTTTGTTGGCCTTTTTTTTTTTAAGATATTATTTATTAGAGCACAAGCAGGCGGAGTGGCAAGTAGGGAGGCAGTGAGCCCGAAACAGACCTCTATTCCAGGACCCTGGGATCATGACCTGAGCAGAAGACAGACATTTAACGGACTGAGCCACCCAGGTGCCCAGAGAGGACAGTTTTAATAGCTTTTTCAGATAACTTAGATTCTTCTTCAATATACACTGAAACTCAAAAAGTAATAGTTTTATAAACATTAATTACAATGTAGAATCAAAAACTGTATCAGTGAACTTTTTCATATTACATTACACTAAAAGGCATTGATTTATCTTGCACTTCGAATGGGTCTTTTACCCATTTAAGATATCAACATTTCATTCCTTGGTCATTTGGAGGGCACTGGTTCACCAAGTTATACAGCTCTTCCAAATATTTACACATTTCATTATACAATATCAGACAATCGAATTGGTTAATATCAGCACCATCTACATATAACTGTGTTATATGTGTCACAGTTTACTTTTATTGCTAGTTTTTGAGTTTAAAAAATAGCATACTTTATTCTTCTTCCTGCTGATGGGCATGAGTTCTTTCCACATTGAAGCTATTATGAGTAAAACAGCAATAGACATTAATGTGTGAGTCTTTATACAGTCTTCATCTCTTTAGGTAGGACTCACATCCCTCCAAACCTTTTTATTTTCAGTCTTTTATTTTTTAACCATCATAATGTATGTGAAATGTATGACATTGTGGTAATTTGCATTTCTTTGATAACTAATGATGTTGACCATCTTATCATATACTAGTTGGCTATTTGCCCATCTTCTTTTGTCTATGTCTTTTGTCCATTGTTTTGAGTTATTTATCTTCTCATTGAGTGGTAAAATTCCTTAAATATTTTAGGTATATCTTCACAATAATTCTTTTCCAGTCTATACCTTGGGCTTTTCTTTTAACAGTATCTTTTGAAGAGCTGAAGTTTTTAGTCTTAATAGGGCAGTTTCTCTCCTCTATTCCTCCCATTTTTACAAATCTTTACCCTCACTAGGGTCTTTTCCTATGTTTTCATCTAAAAGTTGTATAGTTTTATCTTATACTAGTGGATCATTATATTCCAATTTGAATTTTTTACATAGCTGTAGTTCGTGTTCTCGAATGGTTTTTGACATATTAATTAACATTCTAAATATATGCTAACACACTTTACATTCACTAGTTCTCTTTTTATTATTATTACTATTTACCAAGGTACTTATTGTCTGCCTCAAACATGTGATTTAATATAATCTTATATATCTAATACTTTATAGTCTCTGGGAAGTTAGGGACACATATTTATAATTTGTTTTTTTGTCAGCTTAGGTTTTTGATAATAATATATCATTAAAGACAATAAAGTATAAAAATTCCTAGCACAGCAACTAGGCTTTTTCTAGATGTTTGATAAAAGTTAATTAAAGGGGGACGCCTGGGTGGCTCAGCGGTTGAGCGTCTGCCTTTGGCTCAGGGCGTGATCCTGGACTCCCGGGATCAAGACCCATATCAGGCTTTTTGCATGGAGCCTGCTTCTCCCTCTGCCTATGTCTCTGCCTCTCTCTCTCTCTCTCTCTCTCTGTGTCTCTTATGAATAAATAAAATCTTTAAAAAAGGTTAATTAAAGAAATAATGATTCTTAGGAAAGTATTTCTAATATCTTATTGTTGAAATCTCTTGAATCTTCACTATAAATTATGTGATATTAGCATCTTTTTTCTAACGTTTCCCAACCTTATCTGCAAATGGCCAATTTATTTATTTTTTTTTTTTGGCCAATGTATTAAAGTGACATTTAGTTACCTTAATTATATATAGAGCAATAGGGTATACCGGGATATTTCAAGTCTTATAACTGAAAAGTTTGGCAAAAATAAGAAATTAGCCAGTAGAATTTACTTATAATTTTATAAGAGGATAATTTATTTTTCCTTTAAGGGCTCTTTGAAGATTATGCATGAACCTAACTTATTTTGCATTTGCAATCACATGAATATCATAGGGAAACTCCTTTCTCTAATCATCTTAGACATTGTACACATACTTGTATTGTTTGCATCGTTAATGATGTTAAGTCAGGATAAAGTTAATACTTTAATATTAGTTCAATTAGCTTTAATGAGCTTCTTGATTATGATGTAAATAAACTTGGAAGAGACTTATTAGATACTGGTGAAAATACTACTACTCTTACTACTACTACAACTCTGCAATTACTGTAACTTTTAGGCACATACCACAGGCCAAGCACTGTACAAGCACTATGTCCTTGAATATTCCCCACAAGCCTTACCTCTGTTTTTATAAAGTCACATAGTTAATGAGATTTAATAGTCACATCTACTAAGAAGGATGGAAGCATATTTCCTTATGTGTAATTGCAAAGCAAAGAAAAACAATTATGAAATAAACACATCTGTATATGTAATGTTTTTTATTTATTCCAAAGGGATCAATGAGTGAAAAAGGAAAAGAAATTTTTTCAAATTATCCTCTGTAAGGAAACAGCAGTCATACTATCAGATGACCTTACGTCTACTATCTATATCACCAATTAAATAATGATTGAGATGATAAGGTGGACTGGATATCTGAACATTATGAAATATTTACATTTTGGTATTATAGATATATTTAAAACTTCATAAAACTGAAAGAGATTAGTTTAAATTTATGTCTATTAAGGTACCAGTAAAAAGACTATTTTGAAATAGAAAGGGAAGAATGGGCGGTCAGACTTTGGTAATGGGTCTAAGGTTAAATAATGTGAGCAGAATTATGACATATTCCTCAAAGATATCTTTTTTATTTTTATTTTTTTAAAGATTTTATTATTTATTCATGAGAGAGAGGCAGAGACATAGGCAGAGGGAGAAGCTAGCTCCATGCAGGGAGCCCAATGTGGGACTCGACCCTGGGACTCCAGGATCACACCCTGAGCCAAAGGCAGATGCTCAGCCACTGAGCCACCCAGGTCCCGAGGATATCTTTTTTAAAAAAACTGCTCATCTGTCTAAAATTTTCCCATTTTCCATAGTCTCTTCCCTAGGCAATTTTTCTAGCTATCAAATAAATAGTTTTCTGGCACTAAATATCAGTTGAGCTATAAGACAACAACGACGACAAATTATTCTTTTGCTCTTTGAGCATGACATCTCACCAAATATTTGGGGCTTTTTATTAAAGTACTTAGGAGAAAACATAAGACGTAACAATTTGCTTAAACCAATCATGATGTAAATAGGGGATATAACTCTTAAAGACTGGCAAGGAATCACAGTCAAGGAAAGGGAATAAGAACTGGAAGCAGTATGCTTACAAAGCTAATCAAAGACATATGAATACACAGAACCAGGGGACTATTAGTTTATTTAGTAAATCTTATAGTGTGATTTATTTCTCTGAGCCAGTTGGCAATCCTCAACTCTTTTCAAATATTAACGCATTTTATCCTCACAGTAAGCCCATATTGTTGGTGCTATTACTGTCTCCATTTTACAGATTAGGAAACAAGGGACCAAAAAAAAAAAAAAATTGAAGTGACTTTCCCAAAGTCACACAGATGGTGAAGCTCAAGATTTAGACCAGCACAGCACCCTCTAATTACCTTACTCTTAACCACCATTCTATGCAGCTTACTCACTGGAAGTACTTAAATAAGGTCAAAATTAAGAGAAAGACTGTGCATAATGTAGCATTCAGCAACGGGAAGAGCCTTGGCTTTTGGAGACAGATAGACCCAATTAGTCATATGGTTTTAATCAAGTCTGAGCTTTGTCAGCCTCAGCTTCTTCCTCTGTAAAAATGGGGTGAAGAATACCTAATTCAGAGGTTTAGAGATAACGTGCTGACGCAGTACTGACACATAGCAGGCACTCAGTATATGTCAGCGATCATTACCTTCATTGTTATTACTTAAAAAGACTTCCAAAATTGAAAATTTGAATAGAGATCAGGCGACAAAAAAAATTAGATGTACAAGAGTACCTAGGTGGCTCAGTGGGTTAATCATCTGCCTTCGGCTCAGGTCATGATCCCAGGGTCCTGGGATCAAGCCCCATATGGGGTTTCCTGCTCTGCTGAGAGTCTGCTTCTTCCTCTCCCTCTACCCCTCCCCCCTGCTCATTCTCTCTCTCTCTCTTTCTCTGAAATAAATAAATAAAATATTAAAATAAGGTGTACAAGTCCATCAAAGCAGTAGAAATCCTCAGCTTTCTTCCTCTTTACATGAAAGACTCTGACAGAATGTTCTCACAGATTAGGCCTGAGACAGACCAAGAAGCATGCATGAAGTCAGATGGCCATCTAAATCATAACATCACCATGTTGTGCCATGACTCTTTTTAATATCATACATCATCTTCCTCTGCACTATGACTAGTGCCATTCCTATAGACTCTTAAGTCAGGATTTAAATGGTGATTGAATGTCTAAGGGTAATTTAACTTACTCATTCGCTTAACATATTTATAGCAGGCATTGGCACTCATGGGAATATAATAGTGAATAAGACAAACAAGTTTCCATCCTTGTTGAGCTTCTTCAGCAATGTAGAAGATAGTATGGATGGAGCATAAAATTAGTATATTAGGTATTTGCATGCTTAAGCTTGGAATTTGATAGTATAGTGGTTTCTGCAGGAAATAGATATATAGTTTCATATCCTTGGAAATGTCATATAATTAAACATATATAGGTAATAGAATTGTGATACCTTTATTTAAATATGTTGTGTAAAATATCACTAAATTAAAAGTATATAAAATATCTATATCTCTTAAATTGGTAAAACAACCAATCAGTGTTCTTACTTTAGTTATTAGCATTCTGTCAGACTTTTACAGTAATGATTAGTTACCCTTTATTATACTTTTGGCATGCTTCCCATGTTTAATTTCATTGTAGGGAAGGAACACATAGTTAAGGAAATTGCAAAGAGGAGGAAAAGTTAAAACAGGGAAAATAATGACATAGATTCAAAACTGACTTGAATTTATTGTTATAATAAGACTCTTACAAGTAGAATGAAAAAGAATTATTTTTAAATTTGCATTTGAAATATTTTGTGTTAAGCCTTACAACTTTGAACTTGGCATTTTTTAAATTTTCTTTGGGTTAAAACTTATTTCCGTAACAGCACAGGAAAAAAGAGCAAAGCACACTTTGAAACAAATATTGAAAAATAAATCCTAAATATCTGTTAAGAAAACACTAAAATTATTTATCAAATGTATTATGGGTGTCTTAAAAAATATATAGTCTTAATTTTCCCAGTGAGATTGTAATATTACTTATATTTATACATCTTTTTCTAGAAAATAGTTTTAGCATCTGCTCAAAGACATCATATTAAAAATGTATGTGAAAATGGCCAAGTTAAATACAGACTTTGTTACATGCTAAACTATGGAGTAGAGTGTCCTTAGAAAGAGCAGAACTACGGGCAGCTCCCCTATATTCCAGCATTACCCAGTTCCCAGATCCCTGCTGTGTAGTTGTTCCACTCGCCAAGAAGCCTGTTAAAGAGCCCCCAAGAGCATGTGTACAGCCCTCCATGTTAATAGTTAATTGGTGAGGATGGCAAGATGAGAGGACAGCCGAACATGTGGTCTCTCAGACTCAAGCCGTAGACAGACCTTTAGTTATAATAACAGCAGCTGCTCACGTTCTCACAACTCAACCGTTCAAAACTGTTGTCGAATGAAGGTTGTCGTGGAGTGAAAAAAAAAAAAAAGAGGGAAGGTTGCATCTAATAAAAATAACTAAAACTCTACCTTGAAACTCTTACTGTATATTATTTAAGTATGAGAATATTACTTCAACTTTTTAAAACTTAAGTATAAATTTCTATATTAAAAGTTGTTCTATTTCAGATGCATTGAACATGCTACTGCTTTTTTGCCATTTACTGTTTGTGCACTGTTCAAAACTTTTTAATGAGATTTTTTGCAAAGTGATACCCTTGATCCAGTCATAATAGGATACTGTTTTATTTTCCATGTCTAGCAAGATATGAAACTATAATTTTTTTGGACTTGAAATGGAAACTGGCTTACTATTAGTGGAATTTGTCATCCACCTCGAAATTATATAACATTTTGTGCCTTTTAAATGAATTTTATTTTCAATTTCCAGTGACAGTTGTGTGCTTGAGGAAAATGATAACTGATAACATTTATTCTTTTTGGAAATAAAAATTAAGTTTTATGCCAAAATTTTAGTTTTATGCCTTATTATGATTTCATTGGTAAGGTAAAAGGAAGATAAATTTATCTTACCTAATCCATTTAATTTACACAAACTATGATAGGTTGTTCTTGATTTGTTTTTATTGATCAAAAGCACTTTTACGTGAAACTATCAGGAAATAAATATCAAGGAACTTAGAACTGTAATTAAAATTGGGGAGAGGGTGGTATTTTTCTGTGCCTCTCTCAGAGCTTTCCTTTCAGGATGAATATTTACTTTTTATTTTTGCTAATGTATCCAAACACTTATAATCTACTTTTTAACAGAATTTTTAAATATAAACAACCTAATAAATTTCTCAACTACAATAATGCAGAGATGAAAACTCCTTTGACATTATTCATAAAATATTAAATAATATTTTCTCATTCTAGAATACTTCTAAATACTTCTACCAGCATTTAATGTATCTGCTTACAGAACATTGGTTTATAAACTATTTAAACTTTCTTCTATTCAGAACAGATTTCAGATTTGAAAGTGGCCTACTACATATTTTGACTGGTCATCACCGTCATTTGGTCAGCTAATGGCCTTAACAATTTGACCTATGGACTTTTTTACAATCTATCTCTTTGAAGAAAACTATCACCAGTATGTTGGTGTATATACCAAAGGAAAATTCATTTTCTGAAGGAAAGCAGGAAGAAAATGTCTTGTTATAATGTCTCTTGAAAATTCAAGAAGGCTTTATTTAGTGTTATTTTAATTGATATGTTTTCATTAATATTTTACAATTAATATTTAAAATAATTAATATTTTACATTAGTGTGGTAAAGCTTTGAACCCACTAGAATGAATGAATGTTTCAAAGTAGTGTAATTCAGAACAAGTCTTTTCGCATCCATGAATTTTTGTGTTCATGCTGAGTATTTAGCAGATAAACTCTAAGTCAAGTAATGGACTGCTTAGAACCAACTACTAATATGGATGGGATTATGAAATGTGGACTCGGCCTTGTGAATTTCTCTCAGTGTGGAATCTTTTATTCTTAAAACAAGAACTAAAATAAATGAATGGTGAAGAAATGACAGACTTTTGTGAGTCTACAACTATAAAATTTTGGAAAATATTTTTAATGTAGTTGTAGATAAGACCATCATTATAGGAAAGCATAACATCACCTTGTGTCACATAACTTAATCTATTTTAAGTGGTCTCTTTAAATGTACTTTATTAAGGAGAATATTTAAAGATGAAAATTAGAGATTAGATTTAATCTCTTGACCATAACTATCAATTACTAAAAGATAAAGTCAGACATTTTGGCTGTCAGTTTTTCATGAGCTCCTTAACAAGATATTCTTGATTTGTTGTCAAGATATTCTCAACTGAGAATCTAGTTTTTGCTTTTCTAGATCTTCTCAACTACTATGAGGCAGATTGTAAGAAATTAACATTTTTAAAAGTTTAAAAAGAAGCAATTTTAAGAAGTCAACTGAATTGTATTAAACCTATTTTAATTTTGCACCATATGTGTCAAATTCTAGTCTTTGAAAATTTAGTAACTTCATATGAGTCTGGTGCATTGTAAACAGAATCTATTACTCTTTATAATAACAAATAATAGAACTTGTGTTTCATCTTTACTATTGTAGGTGACTTATAAGAATCTATGCATTCTTATAGCTCCAGTTTTTATTTTCTGTTTTATATTACATATTAATATCTGATTAATCTTTTAAATCAAATCTTAGATTGTATGCATTGCACATATGTATTTAATTTACTTTCTTGGCCAAGGATATTTGAAACTTTTTGCACAAATAAACTCCAAATTATCTGTAAGTTTCTGTTAGTTGCAGAATATATACCATTTTATCTTAGTATAAATATGCATATTAAATAAGAATAAGATACTTTAAGTGGTCAATAAGATAAATGCTCATCTTTAAAGGAAAAAATTACCATTTAGAAACCTTTCATTATACTTAATCTTACCAAAGCATATTCAGCAAGCCATAAAAAGAAAAGTAATTTTAATTTAAAACCTTTTTTGTTCTAAAATAACTTTGTGATGTTATACTTCATATGGTGATACATACTGTACTTCCTTGTAGTGGTGGTGGTTGTTAAAGTACTATTTAGAGCCAAATTTTTCAAATATATCAGTGATAGAAATAGTGAAACGTCTCATCACAGTATGGAGATTGAGTCATCTGTTTGGGCATATGGAATCTTTGGCTGTTGGACTACAGTCTTTATAATGCCCAGTGTCCAGGCATGGACACAACTGTTCTGGGAACAGAAGCAGAGAGAGACCTCTGTGTTCAGTCCACTTGAATATGGTAGAAGAAAAAAGGGAAATGGATCTTTAATGTCTATTATTTTTATTATAAACTATCTTTGACTTCATCACTTTTTATGTACAGAAAATAAATATAACTTTATTTAATTGTATATTTATTTTACAAGTAAAATTACTAAGCTTTTCATCTTTGGTGTTACAAGCTGTCTGAAAAATACCTGTGAGAAAATTTAAGTTTTGAATTATTCCTATGTATATACCTGAATGCATACTTTCCCTTAAAGAAAGATTACTCTTTTCAAAAAGGATACTTATTTCTTAACATGGAAACAAAATGTGCTTGTAACTAAATTATAATCTAAAGCTCTTTAAGTACTAGGTCATATATTATATCCTAACATTATGTTTTAGCCCTTTGCTATTAATTACATTATTATTATTATATAAAGAGTTTCTGCTTCTTTAATAATGTTTTTGCACCCTATGTAGTTAATCTTTAATGTTGGGGAGGACAAGGGGAGAGATTAAATTAGCCTTGTAACCTCTTTCTCTTCCAGGCTGATGATGGAAAATAAAAGCTCTTAGCCACAAAATGTAACACTTAGAATTAATATTTAATTAGACTAGCAAATTGTACACTGTGGCTGAAAGCTTCCAAAGAGTTGTTAGTGCCACAATTGACCTACAGGTTTAATAATAACTCACTTCTAGAAGCAAGTGCCAGTTCAGCATAGTAGAGCCACTGTAAGAAAGTCCTGAGAGATTAAAATCAGCAAACCAAATGGCAGGCAGGGATTCCTGGGATGGAGCCTTCTGGAAAGCTGGGAGCTGGAATAGCTTTTAAGCCAGGATTCAGATGAGAACAGTGGGTGAAAAAGCTGATCCCTCCTGTTCTGGGAGCTTCTGGTTGTAGGCCAAAATCTTAGAACAGATTTTTACTAAATGTTTTTGCTGCAGCTATTAACTTACATTGAAAATCAAATATTGAATAATTTTTCTGTAAAATTTAACAAATTTTTTGTGTAAACATTAGTTCTTAATTTCTTACATATTAGTACATAATATCTGTAAACTCAGATCATTAGATTATCAGATAGGTTTGGCGCTGTACATCTATGCTGTTTTGCTGTGACATGCTGTTTCCTTGTTCCCTGTATAGTTGATTTATATGGTTCATTTCTATATTATTTCATTACGGGGCATTATGCAGAGCCTGAGAAAGAGATTGTGAAGTCCGTAGAAATCTCTTCTTCAAGAAGACACATATATCAATAAATATAAATCAAAGGCATTCTTAATTTTAAAGGCCTTATATTATAAAAGCAATGCTGCATTTGCTTATGCTTAGGATGCAATTAAATTACAAGATAAATAATTGGACCTCCTGGTGAAACATTGGATCCTTATATCTCTGAGAAATTAATCTGGTGAAAAATAGGATACCATGAATTTGAAAATGTGCAAATGCAGAACAGCCAACTAAAAAAGGAACACCTTACATAATTTATTGGTGTTATGTTAAATAATTAAAGAAAAGCTAGTCATTAGTTAAAAATTCAAGCAGATGAGAACCTTGCCAGCAGAGGGAGTAGTCCTGTCTGCCGTCAGGTTCCCATCATTTTCCCACCTGCCTCAGCTCTTTTCCCAGCCAGTCTCCCATCTGGACCTGGCTCTGTCAGCCTGTTCCTGATGACAGGCTATCATTTTATACTCAATATGGGATTATTCTAAGCTGATTTTAAACTTTAGTATCTTTAACCTACCACTGCATCCCAAACATCAGCTGGATGCTCTGTTTGATATTTGGATACTAGCAATTGTTTTTCCAGGCAAGCTATGAGCTTTTGGACATCTGTGAATTACATTTTAAAGGTTTCAAGTATAAAGTACTAAGCAACAAATTTCTGATTTAAGAATTTACCCATTAAACATTTTTAAACAAAAAAGACAAATGTCCATATGAATAATTTATCTAATATGAAACCATCATTTATGAGAAACACTTAAAATTAATTTTGAATATTATACCATTATTATCTTCAGCCTTTTCATTACAATATTTTGTTTACTCCATGTATAAAAGTTTTCAGAATATGTAAGATTTTTTTAAATGTTTGATACTATAACCTATTGAAAGAGAAAACTGAAAAAAAAGAAAACTGATGTAAGTAAATGTTCTGCAAAGCAAGTACTATTTGAGACCAGTGTAAATGTAAATAATATTTCTGAAAAAACACCATGTGTTCTTAAAAAATTTTTTTCATGCCAAAACTTAGAAAACCAAGTTTTTCAATCAAATAGAAATCACAAAAATATGTGGCCCTATTGCTTAATTCTAGTAAAATTTGACAATTTAGCCATTTATTTTGCCCTTGAGGTTAAGAATGTTGGCCATTAGCTCCTTTGTGGATATGTTTTTAAAAATCAGAAAAAGGAATCAAAATATGTTTGTTTCATGATTTCTCTATGTAAATATCAGTATATGATGCTACCAAGAGAGTGTTATAACTACAGTTTTTAAAATTTACACAAGTTCCTCTGTAATTTAAAATTAACTGTGTGAACTTGAATAGAAGTTTGGTATTAAATCTGGAAATATTTAATCTAATACCTTCATTAAGATATTATGATTACAAATATTTACTAGCATAAAATTGTATTCTTATTTGATAAAACTGTATTCTTAAACTCAAAATAATTATGAACAGAATTATTTTTCCCACTATAAAATATTTTTTCATAAAATAAAAATTTAATCTACAGAAGTAAGTGACAGCTCTAGGGAAGGTGAAAGAATGTTTGTAAAAAGTTCCAGTATAAACAATTTTATTATTTCAGAGTCTCAATCCTATAGTATGTGGAACTTAATAAGCATAGAAAAACAAATACCTCATTAAACATCCCTAGATTTATCCTTTTATTCCATATTTTGATTAGATGACAAAGAAATGCCAAAAATTCTAATAAGTTTGTGTTTCTATGCATATCATTTCTCAGAAAAATGTTATTATAACGTGTTAAGTAGTATACTTGTTTTTCTTGGGATTCTCCCCCCTTCCTCCCCCCACACACCCCATGTTACATAGTAGCTTCAAACATAAAATAACTTAAATATTTCTTTAACTTTTCAATATTAACTGCTTTTGCAGTATTGAAGTCCTAAATCTGATGTGTGTGCCATATACTCAAATATATAGCAAATGTATATTTGCTGCCTTTCTTATTTGAATAACTCAAGAACTTATTTAAGGCATCGCATAAAATGCTTTATGTCAACTGATTTATTCTTTTCAAGCTTCTTAATAATTAAATGATTGGCTAATTACTTTTTAATTCTCTTGTTAAAAGTCTTTCCTGGGAGTATACTTTGTATTGGTACAAACTGTGTCTTTTTATATTGTTGAGATAATTGGGTCAAAGAAAGTAAGAAAACATTCAGGGTTTGAGGTATTCTGATTGTTACTTGGTTACTCTAAATAGGTATCTCAACTATTTTTATTAGAAAATGGAAGGAGTTTATATGGCAGTAGTTGAATTTTATCTCTTAAGGTTCATAGTTTTGGTTTAATTAGCTTTGAATTGCAAGGGAGCATTAAATTAATCTTCCTTTATTTAAAATCCATTTAATGGATTTGGCGTATCCTAATAAAGAGGTTACCATTCCATAAAAGAAAACAGGAAACATCCTATGAAACCAAACAAAAAACAATCAAAACAAAAACTCTGAAATATTTTGTGAAATTAAAATTGGAGTAAAAAGGTGATCAACTGGACAATCTGATTTGCCATTTTTATTTGCAACAGCATTTGACATGATTTAAATTTAAATAAGAAATTGCTCTGCAACAGAAAGTTTTAAGAACCTTTTATGTAACTTAATACAATGCTATTTGAGACTGCCAGCAAACTCTTAAAACTCCTGGACACTGGCTCTCTTCTCTTCTGGCTTCCCTCCTAGTCATGTCTTGGCGACTGTCCAGAGCTGACAACTTTCACCCAGGAGTGAAGGGAGATTTGTCTAGTATAGGGAGGATTTTTGAGCCATCCTAGATTTTCACATCCAGATGGGCAAGGAGGAGGGGTAGCAGTATCATTGTACATACTTGGGTGATGTCATTGTGCCATGCATAAATATAACCATTAATTTACTCCTACTGGTGAATCCTGAATGTCCTTACTCAAATGTTCCTTATTAGAAACTATAATGTAACAACTTCAAAGTTTACACAAAAATCACTCAAACTTTATGTCCAAGTAATTGATGCACAAATACCTTGACTACTCCATTTCCAGTTACATATACTGCAGACCAAAGAGGTTTTACATCTTGGCTAATAACATAAAAACATTTAGAATCTGTTAAGATGAGAATGTGGAAGTTCCAATTTCAAGGCCTCTGCTCAGATCATTATGCTAAATAAAGCTTTCTGAACACTGTGAATTATATTATGACAATTTATTGTCCATAGTGTATTCTCCCTAAAGTGAATTGTGATTATTATGCTTTTGAGGATTTTTAAAGCTATTAATTTTAGATTCTTTTAAGTAAATTTGCCTACCTTTATCTAAAAGACCACTTAGTATTCCCATTACAAAAGACCTTTTGACAAGAGTGGTTTTAAGATATGATTACATCAATATACCATACTGCCTATGAATCTTGGAGGTACAGAAATAATCTGTAACACTATTTTGGCTTTTTAAAAAATATTTACATTTACATCCCCAAATATCTTTTATGCTTTTATACATCACTGGAAAACTGAATGAGTTTATAATTAAGATAATCTCAGACAGAAACTTTGATGTTATTCTTATATAATTTCTAGTAATTTTTATTCTATAGACTTTTTTTGATATCTGTACAACTTCTACCGTCTAGTTTGCCACATTATATAAACTATTTTCCAAAACTGCTGTGCAGAAAGCAGTAAGGTCATTGTTGAATATAACTTATTTTGTGGTAATGATTAAAACTTTTCTTGCTCTAATACTTCATGAAAGCTTTTAAAATAGAATTTAATTTGCAGTTAATAACTATAGTGTAAATCCACAGAGCTTAGAAACAAAATAAATTAAATTTATGAATGAGTTTCTGAGAGTTTTAAATCCTGGCTATATACATCTTTTACTTTGGAATTCATTAGTTTTCCTCTGCAAAGTGGAGGGTTGATTTTTTTTAAATCTCCCATAAATTACCTTAAAAAGACTTATAATTTTGACAAATATTACAGGGTGTTAAATGGTTTATTATTAAATTTTAAGGTTAAAGAAAGAAACCCTCTTTAAAATAAATGTCAGGTTGTCCATTTAAATATATAAGACTTTCCTTATATACTACTAGAATGGAAGACTAATTCTATCCTTAAACGTAACAATTTCTATTATTAAAATAATTGAGAAAACTCTAGTTTATATCACTGAATATCTAAATAGTTGAGTTCTAACAAAAATTGACTTTTATCATTTTAGATTTAGATATTTAGATACAAAGGTTTAGTCTTGTATTTATAGATATATATATGTATAAAAGGAAATCTGACCTTTTGATTAAGAAATACTGTCAGTAGCCTTTATAAGTGCTTGTTCATCTGAGGGTCCATGACAGGAGTACTCTTCCCAGTTGAGTTTATCCTAAAAATGAAATGATAAGAGCCTGCTGGTTGTTATCTAAGATTCTTCTTAATGGGAGAACCACATGGTTATTCTTCATCTCCCACTTGTTCTCACCCTCTACAACCAACCCAGCCACACCCCACCCCCACCCCAACATTGTTCAGTACTCAGCACAATGAATCATTTTCAAGTTGACTCATTGTGAACTGTCTCCCAGCTGTTGGAATGTCTGGCAGACATTTTTGTTTGGGTGAAGAATAACTGGCTGAAACCCAACCTGGATGAGTTTGATATAATAGTCTTTGGCTAAAGAAATATTGAGAGAAACTTGTTTATGGCCTCTGAAGCCCCTGTTATTCCTGGAGTAGGACCATCCCCTGTGGCATAGAACTGAAAGTAAGGAATCAATCTGTATTATTTTCTCACCATTGAATGAAAAATTGCCTTAGAAAAAAATAGGCATTTTCAAATTATGTTTGTTTTTCTATACTTGGTACCCACGTGATTGAGAGTATTAAAGCCAATTAAGGATGATTATTTTTACTGGTTCCTTTTAAGAGTACTGATTCAAAGGCTGAAAAATTCTTCATACAACACACATTTCTACTTACAGAGGAGTTTCAAATACTGCCCTAGGTATGAGTTAGTCAGTCATTTCAGCATAATGTTTAGTGACAGAAGCTACTATGTATTTCAGACCGAGTCAGGTGACATTGACCAGTTTTATTTTATTTTTCATTCTTATGCAATCTTTACTAGAGGACTTAAACAGATAAATAACAGTAAGCTCGGTAGTCAATCATGTTTTCAGAAAGTGAATGTGTTTCATTGTGTTTGGACTTTCCCCTATTGGAACATAGGATCAAACTAAAATTTTCTTGACTGTTTTACACTTCCCATTCTTTTCTAAAGATTCTTTTTAAACTGGTACACATTACCAGTATATAAAAAGGGAGTTTCAAAATTATAAAATCTTACAAAGAGCAATTTTCTCACCTTATCTAGAACTTCAGAGCAAATATATTTCTAAGATGCTTTAACATATGAAATATTTGCTGTCACAGGCTAAAAGAAATGCTGAATTTCCATTAAATAAAATAACGCAAGAGAACTATAGGGTCCTTAATGATTATATTTTTAATGATCTTTTATGCCCATGAAATTCTGGGTATTTTAGGACTTTTGCTACTTAAAATATTACTTTTTTTATACAGTGTATTATTTAGCAATGTTTTTGGTTCATGTCAGGTTGTGTTGGGAAGAAGGTAGTCTACCAGTCTAGTGCTAGGCATCTACCATCTTTTCTTTGCCTTTATTGTTATCCCAGAGCCAAATAGCAGCATCTGGAAGGAGAGAACAGAAGACTCCAGAGCTAGCCATGCTGCAGCCTCTTAGCTGAACCCTTCCGTGTTTCTAAAACGATACAGAGGACCTCAGCTGTTACAGGGCTGGGACCTGGTCCCAGTTGACAGATGATAGTGGGACCTTGCCTTACACATTATACTGTACTATCTACTGTTTCTGAATCCTGATGTCTATCAGATTTTCCAGTGAGTAAAGTAATTTGAAAAAGAATAGTATGTGAGGATAAAGGTAGCCTTGCCTCTTAATGCAAAGAAAAATAATCAATTTATGTTCTCTACAGAAAATAAGGTATATCCCCTTAGCTCTTCTAATTAGAAAAGCATACATACATGGGCTGGAATTTTCAATTAAGTACATATTTTCATCCAGTTTTCAGCCTGTCATAGCTTTGAGTTATTTTTCTGTATTGATAATTTGTCTCCTCTACAATTTGTCATTGAGATGGTATAATGGCACTGAATATGTGTTATATTTTTAAACATAAAATGAGTGTTTTGTTTTCTTGTTTTACAGAATAAAGCAATTATTGCTCGTGTTACAAACTTGTCAGATACAGTTGTTGGTCTGGAATCATTTATTGGTTCTGAAAGAGAAACCAACCCATTATATAAGGATTATCATGGTAAGCAGCACCTTTATAAAGAGAAGAGAATATCCTAGGTTGCCTCTAGGGTACCTGGAAGCCTTATGTCTAGTGATAATATCTACTGTCAAGTAGCATGAATTTTATAATTTATCTGTTAAATGTTTTCCATTCCTGACCATTCTTTCTTCTTTTTTTTTTTTTTTTAATTTTTTATTTCTTTATTTGACAGAGAACACAAGCAGGGAGAGCAGCAGGCAGAGAGAGAGGGACAAGCAGGCTCCCCGCTGAGCAGGGAGCCCCATATAGGGCTCCATCCCAGGATCATGGGATCATTACCTGAGCCAAAGGCAGACTCTTAACCGGCTGAGCCACCCAGGTGCCCCCTCCGCCCCCAACCATTCTTTCATGGCAACTTATCACCAAACTACATTAAGACTATGGACTATGGTAGCTACTTGAAAGGAGTAAAACCCAAGTACTAAGGCATGGCTCAGTCAGATAAAAATTTTATTGTCCAAGGAACTTGAAGTCATGAAACTTATTAGCCATGTTTGAAATAAATATATTAATTCTAATAATAACAGCTTTGAATAGTGGTTTATGCTTTACAAAGCCTACCTATGTGAAAAATAAAATTCATACTTATTAGATTTTAAAAGTCCTAGTCAATCATGTTTTCAGAAAGTGAACATCTTTGATTATATTTGGACTTTGCTCATTTTGTTGAGTTATGAGCAAATTTTATAATATTGTCATCCTAGTATAAACACAGGTCAATTAATCAGACTTCTAGTTGTTTTTTTTTAAGTTTTTAGTAATATTTTTGTCATTTGGTTAATTTGGTGATTTTTTTTGAAATAAAGGCTCTTACATAGAACCATTGAAATAGGAAAGGTTTAATAGTTTTGTACATCTTAGCTCTAAATTAAATAGGCAATATGATTTTTACCTATTTACTTATACCGAGTAAATATCAATTATTGCTATTATTATTGTGGGCCTACTCTACTTCCATGGAAACCTCTAAATACTGAGTAGTTTATTTGAAGCCTGCTAGAAGATTATTTAAGACTGTGATTGCAGGACTATGACAATTTTTACAGTCTACAAAAAAAAATTATAAGATACTTTATATGATAACCACCAGTACTTTGAAGAGTCAGCATAAAATATTCTTTTTTTAAAAAAGATTTTATTTATTTATTCATTAGAGACACAGAGAGAGGCAAAGACATAGGCAGAGAGAAAAGCAGGCTCCCTGCAGGAGCCTGATATGGAACTCGACCCCAGGACCCTGGGATCTGGACCTGAGCCGAAGGCAAATGCTCAACCATTGAGCTCCCCAGGTGCCCTGGCATACAAATTTTAAAAAACAATGAAACAGCACAATGTAACAATCAAATATTTTTTAAAGGCTAGAAAATATAAGCTATGAACAAAAGCTACTTAAAATCATTTGCTTCATGATATTAACTTGCGTAACTGTATGTTATATGCCCAGATTAACCCTATGTATAATTATTTAATCTTTTAAAGTCACTATTATAGGAAGAGGACTATTAAGATTAAACTATTTCTTTTTTTTAATTTGTTATTGAACTATAATGATATACAACATTGTACTAGTTTAAGGTATACAAAGTAATAATGTGATAGATGTATGTATTGTGAAAAGATTACCACAGTTAACTTTTGTTAACATACATCACCATGGTTTACAATATTTTCTTTTCTAGTGATGAGAACTTTTAAGATTTCTCTTAGCTACTTTCAAATACACAATACATTATTGTTAAGCATAGTCACCGTCACCGTGCTGTACATTACAACCCTAGGACTTACTTGTCCCATAACTGGATAAACTATTTTTCATTTATTATTATTATTTTTTAAGCAACTCAAGTTAAATATTACCTTAATAAATTATATCTGAGTATCATGTGTAAGTATTGTGACCTAATAAGTTTAACAAATTATATTTTACATTCTAAGACAGTTATTTTGATTAAAACATTTCAAGGGTGAAAGGCTATGATATTTTGTGCTGAAATCTCTAGATCAATAAATTATTACCAACAGATTGAGTGATTTTGACAACTAGTAACATTTCTGTTAATAAGAGGGACCTGATAAACCATATTTGTTCATTGTATAAAGGCCTCCTGACTTAGCAGCTAAGCAAGTATATATATACCAAGTTAACATGAGGAATGTACAAATGAAAGTCTAATGCGCTCATTTCTAATGTATTTTACCAAGTAACTCTGTTTAAAATATTTTTAACCTGGGGGGGGCGCCTGGGTGGCTCAGTCAGTTAAGCACTGCCTTTGGCTCAGGTCATGATCCTAAGGTCCTGGGATCGGAGTCCTGCATTGGGCTACCTACTCCAAGGGGGGTCTGTTTCTCCCTCTACCTCTGTCTGCCACTTGCCTTGCTTGTGCTCTCTCTTTCTCTCTGTCAAATAAATTAATTAAATATCTTTTTAAAAAGATATTTTTAATCTGTATCTAAAAGCTGTCTTCTTAACATAGTTTGCCTTTTTTAAGTTAAATAAATTAAATCAAATGTTTCAGTGAATTATTTTTGAAGGGACCATTTCAAAAGTTAAGCACCTAGAGGTTTACCCTTTCAAGCTAAAACAAATACATACATTACTAAGCATTCAAACACACACCAAACTATTTATTAGAGAAGGAGTTATTTAAATAAGATGCATCTCATTTGTTCAGATTTGGATTTGCTTTCTTCTCCCATGTTTAGAGATCAAAGTCTTTGGGGTAATGATTTTTAAATATGGGCTGAGTCAGGAAGGGAGATACACCGAAGGATCTTCCATGTCTTCATCTGTGGCAAATGACCCTGAGTTTAGTCAGAAACTGCATTAAGCTGCACAAAAGCCATCCACTGCCCTTGTCAGAAAAAATTAGCAAGTGTTTCTACTGACAAGAGGCCAAAGCTCACGGTTTACCTAGCACTGTTACAAAGCTTATAACAGCTACATAAAGGTCTAACATGCCACAGAAATGAGTGTCTTGGGATGGCATAGGGGTTAATGTTTGATCCTAGAGTGTGCTCTGAAATGTAGTTTTCTTCAGTGGTTTGCTCAAGTCATTAATAAGGTACAAAATGAAATACTTTTCATTAGTGCTTCACTGGTTATCAGTAACCCATAAGCCTTGTTTTGCTGGCTGCTTACTGGTGCATTTAATAAAATAAAGATCACTCAGTGGTGCCGTGGGCAGCATGCAAGGTGATAGCCATATTTGCTTACTGTAAATACAAGAGAAAATCACACACAAACCGGCTGTAGTTTTGACAAGTATTAAGATCCCTCTTTACATCTGTACTTCTGTACCAAAGTGCAATTAGTTTTCCTCGCACAAGGATTTCTGTTTATCTTATTCTGCTTGATTACTTGAGTATAATCACACCATTTGCTTCATTGCTCCTGGTAGTAAGCTCCAGTTTTAAAAGGGGAGGATGCTTGTGTGTAAATTTACCGGATTCTGCTGTGAGACTCTTAATTTATGCATCCAAGACAGTGTTTTTAATTTTTTTCTTTTAATTTCCTTTTTACAAGGTTTGATTCATATTCGACAGATTCCTCGGCTTAATAACTTGATTTATGATGTATCCGATGTTAAAGACTTAGCTTTTAAATTAAAAAGGAAGCTATTCACCATTGAGGTAAGAGAGAATTTTTGTATTTTAGTTGACGGTCTTGAGGTTAAATAGTCTATGTGTATATGTATATATATGTTTTTTTACAATAATGAAATTCTTAGAAAATGTTTCCTGCTGATATTCTTAAGTTCTTTTGGTGTCACGAAATAATGTTCTTCAACTATCTTATTTTTTCCTCTTTTAATGGCATATCATTAGAGTATAGCAAAAATGATTTTGTTTTACACGTCTATTCAAAGTAAGCGTCAAACTTACATGATAAGTATGACATGCGTATTTCCAAGGCTTTCAAAAGCATATTTAATTAAATGTTAATGAGCTGTGCTTATTTGTGTGTGGAATGTGAATGCTACCCACAATTGTGTATGGCTAAGAAAAGAGGATCCTTATCTACATTCTAAAAGCAGTTTTCTTTACTATTAGTGAAATCACCTTTCCGCTTTCCATGCTGAACAAAACAAAGTATGATTTACACCAATGTCTTTAAGTAAGTTTTCTACGAAACTTAAACTTTTTTTGTGACCTTTGTGCAAGCAGTAGTGACAGAAAGTAGTAGTACAAAAGATTTATTTCAACTTAATCTTGCTAAAGAGCAAATGAACATAGCACTATTAAGCAATTAGAGTTGATGTATTTATTAACGAAATAAATGCTCAGGGAGAGATGGCTTTTGGGTGATGTGATAGTTATCAGTATAGTCGGTGCAATTTTTTTTAACAAAGACATAAAACAGCCAAGCAGCCTTGACAAACCATTTTGTTTAATCTCTTTTCAAATGAAAAGCTCTTAAGCAGGCCACTTGTCTTAACTGCTTGAAACCATAAAAAGAGAGAATTGCCACCAATAAATTAGCATATTTTTAACTTCATCACCAAATGATGGTCAATGTGGCTTGGCACTGCTTTGGTGTTTGGGACTTCACCCTTAAGTGACCACTTTGGCCCTTTTTTGACCCTCTGCCCTCTTTAGCTGGCCACTTGATAAGGTAACTTCATGGTTCTCTCTCTTTTTCTCTTTCCCTTCACATTTGCAAGTAGCACTAACCTATAAATCATTGTAAGGGCCCTATCCAGTGACAAATTAATGTGCCCTCCTCCTAATTAATGGTCATCAATGTCCTTAATTATCTAATCCTATTGAGAGCAGTTAATAGTTAATCAGGCAGCCAGTTCTTCAAGCAGGTCATCTCTGCAGGAGTGTTAGAAGTTTCTCATCTGGGGATACTCCCTTCAAAAGCCACTTAAAGCCAAAAGATCGAGAGTGTAGAAATACTGATTCTTGAGCTAATTTGCTTTAGTTCTCAAAAGAAACTATTGAAATGGAACCCAACAGTGTAATTATTCAAACTTTGTTTCAGTTTTTCTGATAGAATACTGAGAAACTTACCATTATTATTTACCAATTTTAGGCGATATTTTGCTTAAAAATTTTAGAGGGATAAAGTTATAGGTAGTGTCACAAGGAAAGCATGCTTCATCATTTTCTTTTAAGTTGAGCTTACATTTTTATTGAAAAATGTGGGGTTTTTTTTCTCTAACACCTTTCTCCCAAGTGAGTATTCCGACAACCAGGTCTAAGGTATCATGTCTATCATCATAGAAACTAAGCAAGTATATTCCCTCATGAAAATCATATTGCATCCAGGGAAAAAAGTAGCACTGTAGTATGGATCATATTTATTCTTTCTCCCTCTCTTTCACACACATGTACACAACATACACATACACACACACACACAGTGGATCTTATTTTGGGGATGAGGGGGGTAGAAGTAAAAGACTTAAATAATGTCAAGTGGGACCTCTTCTTTGAATAACTTTAGGTTCTAATAGTGACTGCACTTTACCATTGGAACTGATATGAGATCTTTTATAAACCACATAGGTTTCTGTTCCATTTCCTCTCTTCTATTCCCAACATTCTAAACTAAGAGAACAATTATAATTGATCACCTGTGGTTTGGAAGCAATAAGGAAAACAAAACACAAATCAGTGATTGGTTTTTAAAAAGTTAATATTTAATACAGTTGATCAAATCCTTTACTTTTTTGGCTTATAACCTTCATCTTTTTTTTATACATAGAAATATGGGTGAAACACATTCCAAATAACTTATTTCCTCGTGCAATAAAATTCAGTGTGATGATTAGAAGAAATATGAATTCAGGAACAAAACAAACGTAATAGTAACATATATAGGTATAATTATAACAAGATAAAATCATGTGGTCCATATAAGACTAAATGATTTAAATACAGCATTGTACCTTAAAAAATACATACCCAAACAGGTAGCAAGTCTTTGGTAATATATTGTAGAAATTGAAAACAAGAGGATTCCTTTATTAGGGGAAAAAGTGACATTGTTTTAATATGCACAACAAATAAATGTTTTTTCTAAACTGATACTAAAAAGAAAAAGTAAAATGTATACTCTACTAGTCTGTAAAGTGTGAGATTATGATATAGCAGGCAATGAATATCTGTTTCACTTTCAGAAGAGAAAGGTGGTTTAGCGGGTAAAGCAGAAAGTTTTCTGATTCCATACAGGTAGATTTGTTACATGTTGGAATTTTCTATCAGTTACATGGTCTCAAAAGTTGGCATGTTTGTAAACAAAGGGCAAAAGAAACAGGAAAATACCCTCATCTCTATTTTTAGGGTACCCTTTCTTTGATTTATTAAATACCCTTTTTATGATAAATCATAAATTATCATATTTTTATATATGAAAACTGATTTTTTTTTAATTAACAGCTACCAAGGGCCTCTAACAAATAGAGCAGCTTTAACCAGCAATCTTTAATTTGAGTGATCTGGAAAAAGCAAAAGAATATTTCTTTCTTCTTGGAATGTGTATTGGTATTATTCAGATTCAAGTGGAAGCATTTATCTAATCACAGTAAATATTCACTAATACCAAGTATTCATCAGCCATAAAGCTCTTTAAATTAGCCCCTTACAAAAACCATAGCAGAATCATATCTATAGTAATAATCTAAAATTCTGGCATGCATTCTGGATAAGTAAAAGAATATTTAAGGCTGATTCAGTCTGGCTTCAGGTTAGGAAAAAAATAGTTTTGAAATTTTGTAATCCTTCTAAATCATACTAACATATTTGATTAACCACGATATACTACTTATTCCTTGGCCTTACCACATAACCTTTTTTCAATCGTAGCAAGATTAATAACTCTTTATTGTGTACCAGGCCCACTACTGGCTTATTTATACTTTCTATATAATAATTGAATATTTTATACCAAAAGACTTTACGAAGATATAATAGACTCAATACATGAAAATTGTATCTTTTTAAATCTTCATATCTATCCCAAATCTAAGAACAGTCATACACTTAGCAGGTATAAAATCTTTGCTGAAATATATGTATATAGATAAATTATGAAGTTTGAAAAATTGTCCAAATAATGCAGCTACAAATATTATATAAGCTCCACTGGAGCTTCTCCATTAAGTTCCATAAGAAATTTAACTTACATACGTAGCTTCACTTCTAAGATGAAATAACTACTTGAGACATGTATTATTTTTCAATTTCTATAATTTTTGCTTCTCTAATGTTAGGATCATCATTAACCAATATTTTTCTTTATATTAGTAATTATGATGTAATTGTAACCTAAACGAGTAAGATTTTGGTAGGATTTGAAATGTGGCTTCATTTAGTTTGATGGTATCATAACAGCAAATTTTCAAAATAGTGATAAACAGTACTTACATAAGCTTTAATTGGTCCAAAAACAGTAATTATCACAAAAAAATCATAAATTATCATATTTATGTGGGTCTTGTACACTAAATGAATATTAGGAGTTCAGAAAATGAAAGTAAATTAAGTTTACTCAAGATTGTCTTTAATACTTTGCCCCTAAATCAGAATACAGGACTCTGGTACCTCTCCAGTCATCAAGAACTTTTTCTCACAGAATTGATAAACCAGTATTTACTGAGTAACAACTATTAATTGTGTACTTACTTAGAAAATTCATTCTTAAGTACTAAGACCAAAATATTACATGCCATCAGTATAAATTAGCTTTATATAGTACTGCAGTATACTTGATAGGATTCAGTAGAATTATTTGAAATTCTTACATATTGGAAAAGCATAAACTCTTGCAGTCACTTTGACAATGTTGGACAATGTAGAGTTGTATGATATCTTTGGTCCTAGGTTTCCTTACTTCCCTACGTTTTGTATCAATAGCATTTTCCAGTTTTAAGCGAGAAGTAGAAAGGTGGCTGTTTACTAAACTTAGAGGTAGAGGGGAGGGTTGGTTAACGTATTTGTCAATGAAAAATTATGTCACTAAAATAAAATAATGGAAACCTAAATGTCTGACTCAAGAGCATTAAAGTTGTAGCATGATAGACCGTGTATAGTCCACTAATATATCTTTTCTGATCCTGTTGTCCTCCACAAATATTGAAATATTCAATTCCCAAATGTATTGCAGTTAGCAAAAGGAAATCAAAGTGGCACATAGGTATCTGTTCATATAGATCAAACTGTTTGTCAAAAGTAAATTCAAATTAGCATTCTTTAACAATGGAAATGTCATTTGTATGTGTTTACATCTAAATATATTCATTATATTACCATCCCCATATTTACATTTTAATTCCCAAGTAAGGTAGACATACAGTAGGGTCATAGAGGTTTCACAGACTCTCCAGCAGTTGGTAATACTGTACTCTTACATATTTCACATGTCATAGTGAGCCTATCAAAAGTGCATACCACCTTAAGGGGAACACAATTTTGAGACTGTCTAATCCTATTTCTTCCCACATTGGAATCTTAATTAGAAGAGATAAGGAAAAAAAAAACATCATTTAACTAAATTATTGTCTTGAATCTGTAGCAAAAGGTATAATCCGCAATTGGGCCAATTAGTGAACCCCATAGTTAACTATGCTGCAGCGAACAATTTGATTAGATCTGACACCATCCTAGTTCTCACTGTTGTTTTGCCAGGTATGATGGTCAGACTTCAAAGAGCTTGAGGCATCAGCAGGGCAAGGTTTGGAGGCCAGCTTAGGTCCGGTTGTTAATCTCTCTGCTAAAACCACAGCAGCTCTCACACAAAACAAGCTTACACGACACAATCATGCGGTATTAAAGTTAGGGTTGAGTCATGCCAATTTGCCTTTGATTTTTTGATGATTGACCAAAGATGGCTACATGACTAGACACATGCTAAAAGTATACTGATTAGGTAAGTTCCCAAAATATTTGAAGTATTTTTTAACTTCCTATATAAATACTAGGAAAGTTTATCCTCTTTGATCAAACTTCCAAAGCAGTAGTACTGTATCAGGGGAAAAATGAGTATTTCTTACTGGCAGCCTGAATCCCAAACTTTTCACTTACCATTTCATAAAAATTAGTGTTTACATTAATAATTCCTTAAGGAGAATGTAAAAGGAAAATCTTTCTAAGTGGTAAGCTTTTTAAAAATCTATTAAGCGCATTAAAAGAAAAAAACATTTTTCCCTGAGTCATTTATGTTCTCTGACAATTTTTCTGAAATTTCTTTATAATTATTTTCCACTTAAATGTTGAGTAAAGTGCCCTTCCAGGATGTGATTGCATAAGTGTTCTTTTCTCTGCATTCTGATTTGTTGGAATACTGCAGTAATAGTGACATGTTTCCATTCTGAGAAAAGCCTAAGGCTGCTTTAGTATTATTCCGAATGATTGAAGCTGCCATCTTGCTGACTTTCCCTTAGGCAGCATAAGGCCTGTTTGCTTTTGTGTTCATTTCACATGCTTCCTGTGAGTTGGGCTAGCAGAACATCATTGCTTCATTTGGCAAGGAAGAATAAATTCATGTTTGGCTATTATATGTCTTAAAGTTTCTGTATGGTCATCAACACATGAGATACTAAACTTAGACTTTGTTACATCAAATGAATCCTGTTTCTTTGAGAAGTATTTTAAATTATGACACCATGAGGTGAATAATTTTTATATAAAAATCGTCATTTTATAAATTGAATTAGAGTCTAATATTTCATATTGTGCTAATCTTCATACTAATTAATATTACATTTTAGTTAGGAATATAAAGAAGGCATATATTTGAATAGCAAGATGGTGGCACAAGTAAAAATCTAATATTTAGAATCTTGCCAAGTAGTTTTCAGAATGCAAGTGTGTTAAAGATTCGGTGGTACCTGTAGTACATTCTCACTTTTGAGACCAAGGTGGTACAGATTCAGCATCACCTAAAGATACAAAGAGGAAAAAAATATCTCTTCTCCTCTTTCCTGAATTTTGCAGATACAAGTATTTCTGTATGTATTCTATGGTTTGACTCCAGGAAAATTATATTGCAGTACTTCAAGGATTTTCTTAAAGCATTTGTATAACTGCTATAGCAGAACTCACCCATTTTATTTGGTATTCCCTAAACCACTTCCTCCCACAATGTGCTATTTATAGTGTCTGAAAAAGATAGAAAAACAGAAAACAAAAAATGATGACAAATCATGGCTATCCCATTTCATCAGCTAGAAGTTGAGAACATAATATTTTACAAATGTAAACTCCAAGGTGCCTAGAAGAGTAATAACATATTATAGAGCTTAGTAAATATGGTATCCATGAACTTTGTGATTACTATAGGCAGCTTTGGGAATATTTTTGTTCCCAAAATATCTTTAGTCCTTCCACAAGGTCTTTGCGCAGCAAATGTCCATAATGTTCATCCCTCCATCCTTTCATGGCTTTTTCTTGTCATTGAACTGCAGGTTAAACATCTCAGCCTCCTTAGTTCTTCCCTGACTGGCACATCTGAAGTATTCATTCGATTATCTACTATCACGTACCTGATTTTAATTCTCATTGTAACACATATTACTGCAGTTGCTTATCAGTAAATTTGTTTGTTATTTTTCAACATTATTCAGCCTAACTTGCTGTAAGCTTCACAAGATTTAGGACATAGTCTGTCTTTTTTGTGTGTGGTGAAATCCCAAGCATACATTGTAGGTGTTCCATGAATATTTGTTAAATTGCTAACGTACTATTTTTAGGGTAACTCATGTCTACAATAAGTGTATTTAAAAACATGTATTGGGTATCTCATTCATTCTGGTATTGTGTTGAGTGCTTCCACATACACTACCATATTTAATTCTTA
Organism: Canis lupus familiaris; assembly: GCF_011100685.1. Classification (NCBI taxonomy): domain Eukaryota; kingdom Metazoa; phylum Chordata; class Mammalia; order Carnivora; family Canidae; genus Canis; species Canis lupus. The sequence goes on along the minus strand of NC_049239.1, from coordinate 36,186,742 downwards.
TTTGATACAGGAACCCTTGCCATAGGCATTATTACACACATTTTAATGTAAGAGAATAGGAGGAATTATATAACCTTCCCAAAGTCATAGAGCTAGGATTAAATCCAGATCTTTTAACTCCATGTACAGAATTATACTGGAAAGTTAACATGTTCAGGAGCTCTGTTAATTATTATTGATTTAAAAATAAAAAGTTTTATTGAGTGTTTAACAGGGGCCTAGGACTATTGCAAGTGCTTTATAGCTATAACCTGTGAGCTCTCACAACTACTGGATACCATTATTATCTACATTTTATAAATGAGGAAACTTAAGGTTCAAAGAGATCAAGTAACCTAACTTATCCAAATTTACTAACTGACAGAAATGACACTTAGACCAAAGCCTGGGCTCTTAACCAGCAACCACTCACCATGTCACAAGATATATTGCGATCTCACCAGAAATCCTCCGCCCTGAGACATAAAAAAGAACAAACCTCAAAAATATACATACATGGATAAATAATCTGTTAATATTCATGTTAAAAATTCTTGTGTTCCTAATAAGCATTTCTACTCTATTTTTATTTTTTTTCTACTCTATTTTTATAAAATACCTTATAAGATTCAGATTGGATTAGTCATGGCTTCTCCCTTATATAACATTAGAACTGTGAGATTGTTCTTTCCTTATTTTTTTACTAATTTCTGGTATTTGGTAGGTATTTCTTAATAGAAGAGTTAATTTGCAAAAACTATAAAGCCACTCCCTAAGACACTAACCACTTCTGTAGGATTTCTAGATCTTAACCATGTAAAGTAGGGAAAATATTCTATACAAAGAACCATGGTTCCCTTGTTTAGGTCCACTCTTTTGATATGGTTCAAAAGTATAAAAATTTAACTACAGTGTATTATTATTGTATTCATTTACATTCTACAGTCAGGTATTTTTGCAAATATTAATTTGCTCATAATTACCATGTTATATTTTTCTAAATTATTTTATAATATTATCTTTGAAGCATTAAAATTTATCTCGCTAGATAATTAAGGTATATACAGTTTATAAGGTAGTAAGATACCAAATTCAGTTTTTTCAAATTTCCTATTTTTGCATCCTTTTTTATCATAACTTGTTCTAATGAAGGTTTAATCCATTCATATTAATATCTCTTTTTCTGCTGCAAATGTTTTATTTATTGGAAATCCTTCAGCTACTATCTTTAAGCAAAATTAAGCAATTAATCTTATGAGTGCAAAGTATTTTCTTTTTTATTGATCAGTGTTACTAAAAAAAGTTTCCTACAGTTTACTGTAAGAAATATTCCTCATTAAGGAACAATGAGATTAAATATAAGTTACTAGGCTTTTAAAAGATAGAACTTTTAAGAGACTAAGAGAAATGGAGGTATAATGGAAGTTCCTTTAGCCACAAAACTAGTAAAGCAGTTCTCTTATTTAAGTAGAAATTAAAGTTTCATCAGAGTTATTACTGTCATAACTCCACACCACAGTGGACATTTCATAGAGTAGCCGATTCAGGTTCTTTGTATCTGGTATAGTGAAGTTCACTGAACTGTTTTGTCAGGTGCTGTCAAGTCAACCCACCATTGTTGAAGAGAATCGGACTAAATCATTTTGGCATGAGCCTTCCAGAAATAAGATACTTAATATGAATGGTTTAATGAAATTTGAGTATTTGATTTCATTTTTTTGTTAAGACTGTCAAAAATATATTGTAGTCATTCAGAAATGTCTGAGTAAATCAGTTGAAATATCTGATCCTATACTTTATTGAAATTTTGCATTAAATACCTTTACTTAATATAAATGACTTTTGGAATATATTTGAGGATTTGAGTATGTTTTGTTGGATATGTGATTCTTCCCTAAACACTTCGAAGTTGTAAAAGTTCCAGTTGTATAGTTATTTAATAAAGAGAGAAGAGGTGTCTTTTACTAAGATTAAAATCTTCTGTTATAAAATGAAGCCTTTACTCAGTACAAAATAACTATTTTTATTTCCAAATGCTATTTTATTTAAAAGTTGTATTTTTTACATTTTTAATGATTTAATGAATTGTTTGTGCTAGTTCTAAATATTTAATTCTTCCATGATTGGAAAAACAGCTTATGCTTCTGATCAATAGTCATTTAAAAGGCATTATTATAATGTAGACTTAGTTAAATGCCTTTTTTGTATATATATTTTGATAGGGAGAGGTTGTTGATATATCTGCTCAACAACCTAAGAAATATTTTACCAACTTATACTGTAGCTATGGTGTAGCATTGAAAACTCTTGTAACAAAAAGCCTCTTGGTGCAATTAAAGGTCACTTGTACATATTGTAATAGGCTACTCATTTACAAGATCTTTGTTAAGGGTCAGTGCTATAGCATGAAATGGATTGCCCTTGTTGAGTCTGTAAATAAATGGGTCAACTTATCTTGTATTCAGTGGTCAAAGGGAAAAACTAACACAATACTAGTTTGTTAATATTTTTACAAACAAGTTGCTAAAATGTTGACTAAAACCAAATGTACCAGTACTATAGAAAATTATTAAAATATATACCTACAGTTTTTAAGGAAAAATGCTCATATACAAATATACACAGTTGTTAAATATATGGATCATGTCCAGATATAGGGAAATTTAGCACAATGGAACCATCAAATGTTCTTTATCATAAAACTAGCATGTTTCAAAATTTCAGAAAAATTTTTTCTGTATTGAAGTTCAAAATTTGTAAGGGATAGGTATGAAAAAGTAATCAAACTTGACAGCGATTTATTTTCATTATTTTTCATAGCCTTTCCAATGCTCTGAGGGAAACAAATGGTGGTGCAGATAAAGTATTAGTAATGGTCTGTGCTGAATGAATTCACTCACCTGATTTTTCAGTAAATCAAGATTTTAGGGTAAAAGTAAAACTAATGATGAAAATAAAATATTTTGTACCTTATAGTGATTTTAATGAATTTAGATTTTATGTTATACACACACACACACACACACACACACACACACGAGGTTAAGTCATTTTTTTTTGCTCTCAAAATCAAATTAGTAAATATATACTACTGAAATAAATTTATTCGGCACTTTCTAGATTCTTCCCTCTGAATTTGGCCATTCAGACACACATCTATATACCTCTAATTACTTTGGGTGTTGCTTTGTATTATCAAAAACTTTAAATTTGTAGCCAATGCCAAATCAAATCCGGGTCTAACAAAAGTAATTAAACAAATCAAATGAATAATGATAAATTACCCTTCAACAACTTGAGGGACTTATTTTTATAGAAAAATACCAAGGCTAGTCATTAAGGCCAATCATGATGTAAGCAGACAATATCTGATTACATAAATCAGATAAATCTGCTTGTTGTTTAGCTCTTGAAAGTCCATCTACTCTTCAATGTGTTGTTTGGCTTTGCTACCATATTTCTTTAGCACAGCGAAAATATCATGATCATTCTTAAGCCTCTTTTATAAAATATTGCAGCTTTGAGAAAATGCAGTTCATTTAGGTGCAGAAATACTTTAAATTCATGTCTCTTTTACTCATCAACATTTCCCCTCTTCCTAGTTCAGTGCCTGATCATGTAGGTGCTCAAAACATAATGAATGAATGAATGAATGAATGTCCTCTTGACAGTGCTCAAACATATTAGTATGAGTATAAAATCTCACCATTTCAGGACAGCCCGGGTGGCTCAGCGGTTTAGCGCTGCCTTCAACCCGGGGTGTGATCCTAGAGTCCCAGGATCGAGTCCCACGTCGGGCTCCCTGCATGGAGTCTGCTTCTCCCTCTGCCTGTGTCCCTGCCTCTATGTGTCTCATGCATAAGTAAATAAAATCTTAAAAAAAAAACCCTCACCCTTTCAGATATATGAAACTATATGACTATATGGAATAGTCTGATAATGCTAATACAGTTTTCATAAATGGTTAGCATTCTTCGAAAGTTTTGAATAAGTAAAGTAACCTTCAAAAATAGCAGCTGGTCTGTTTGCAACAACATGGATGAACCTATAAAGTATTATGTTAAGTGAAACAAGTGGAAGAAAGTCAGATACCATATGATTTCACTCATATGTGGAACCAGAAAAACAAAATGAACAAACAAAACAAAAACATGCTCATAGATACAAGAAACAAACTGTTGGTTATCAGAGAGGGAAAGGTTGGGGGAGCAGGAGAAATAGGTGAAGGGGATTAAGAGGTACAGACTTCCAGTTATAAAAAGTAGTCACGAGGATGTAATGTACAGCATAGGAACATAGTCACTAATATCATAATAACTTTGTATGGTGACAGATAGTAACTCGACTGATCATGGAGATCATTTTACAATGTATAAAAATATCAAATCACTATGATGTATACCTGAAACTAATAGGACATTGTGTGTCAACAAAAAACTATTTCAAAATCAGCTAACAATGTAATGAATTGTTATTGCTGAAATGAAGTCAAGCTGTACTCTTCAAAAATATCAGATAGAAAATGAAGAAATATATAACTTTTAGTTACCAAAAAGTACTTGGTATTGTTTGAATCATTATTTCCTGTCATTTTTTTGCCATTTGAAAATTATTTTGAATGCTTTATCTTAAAAGATTTTATCATAAATTTTCCAAATCTGTAAAAGTCCCCCACAGCTGACAAGAATCAGATGTGATTCTTAGGTTTAAAGTTACCTATACCTTCTAATCCCCTTTGACCCAGTAATTGCCTGTTAATATGCCTAGTCTTCTCAGGCCAGTAGAGTGGATTTTATTGCCTTATGGTTCTGTGGCTTTTAACAGAAAAGGATTTATGAAACTCAGGAGTCAAGCATGAAATGATTATGTACAGTGGAATTTAAATACAACATTTTGGTTAAGTTCAGATTTAAGTGCACACTGGTAATAAAGCAACTAATACCACTTCCACACTAACAAAGCATCAGAACTATCATTATTGCAGAATCATCCCACTGACCTCTTTGTGCACATGGAGCTGACAAGTCCCAGTCTAATTCTTTTAGTTTGGCTTCTTAAGAATTTCCTCCTGGGAAACCATCCTGGCCCAGATAGAAATGTAAGGACGATTATATTCAGAAGAAAAGCTTTACAGTGCATAATTTATAGCTGAATGCATTTCCTTCATGGATCCTATTGACTTAATGTGTAATTTAGTCAAGAAACAGAAAGAGTACATGTAAAGATATTTTGGAAATTGTGGTCTACTTTTCATAGTGCCATAAATATGAGCCGTTTCATTGCTTTAACATTCAAACATTGTAACATTCCCATCATTTTATTGGAAAGAGTCTTTTGGCTTGGTTCATGTAAAAATAGGTAAGTAAAAGACATTAAACCAACTTTGCCCCTGTTGCTTTAAAGCACGAAGTTCACAAACTATGACCTGTGGGCCAAATCCAGCCTTACTGTGTGTTTTTTGTTTTTTTTAAATAAACTTTGATTGGAACACAGCCAGGCCTATTTGTTTATAAATTGTCTATGGCTGCTTTCACTCTGCATCACTAAGTTGACATTTTATGGCACGCAAGGCCAAAAAATATTTACTTTCTGGTCATTTACAGAGAAACTTTGCAATAAATAACAACCACTACTTTAGAAGACTGCATACTTTAAAGAAAATTTACTGAAAGAATTGTCAATTGCAGGATATGATCGATAGTCTCAAATTAAGCTTTGAGTAATAATAAACCCATATAATCATTTGATGTGTAGTTTACACTTTCTGAATTAATAATGCTGGTGTGTTTCTTTGAGAAAATACCTACATTTCTTATAATTCAAAAATCAGAAGAGAAGGGAACTTACAATGCTTCAAAGCCACGTTCGTATCATATGCACATAGTTTTCTCACTCAGCCTCTGTGTATTCATAAAGAACCCACTTTCTTAGAGGCACCCCATTTCAGTCTCTATCAACTACAGTTGCTAGAAAATTCTTTCAGATGCTAAAGCAACTTCCCCCCATTACATTAGTACTAATTCTGCTTTCGGAAGCCACACACTAATTGATATTTTATGTATTATAACTGAATTATATATCCTAATAAATACCTAGTATATGAGAAACAATTATAATTTATATGTATATCTTCCTATTTTCCTTAGATTTTTTATTTCTCTTATAAAACATTATAAATTAAATTAACCATCTTATGCTATTTATTGTACATTTAACTTAGAAACTTAAGCACGAAGCCCACATAAACTTTGAAACACCCTTTAATGGAACCTTTTTTCTTTTTTCTTTAAAATAAGGTGTTAATTAGAAATACTAAAGTAATAATCTTGAGTTCTGAGGTAAAAAAGGCTTCATGAATTACAGGTGCATACAATTTAAGTATTAGAAATCAATATTTTTGTCTTTAGCATGTTTGAATTCACAAGTGAACTTCAGATTAAAAGTGAGAAAATCTACATTAAGTATGACTTTTCAAATTTATTGTAATCTATTTAAGATTATTTTGCCATAAGTAAATTAATCAAAAAGTAGCATGAAACTTTTGATGATTGAGTAATTAGAAGCATAAGGATATATTTCTAGCAGGTTTTGATTTTAGCAGCAAAAGTATACCAAAGAAAGATTAGCTGCTCATTATCCACACTACCTAGTGTATGTAATTGATAGCCAAATTAAAACAGAAGGTTTAAGTGGCCACGATGGATCAAGAAGTCTTGCTTATTTTTCACTTCATATTTTTAACTGTAGGAATTTTTTAGGCAAGGAAATAAGACCACATTAAAACTTAAAATATAAATATATTATTAAAAACAGTTTGGGGACTGGTCAGAATATTTTTAAGCTGTATGAAACTTGAGCTGAAATCTTTTGCCATTTTAGTTAGGAAATTTAAACATGAACACAGAATTGCTTTTCCTTAATGCATATTATTATTTTTTAAATAATTATATAAGGATTAATGTCTTTGGCACTTGTAAATTGTTTTAAAATTAGATAAAACCAGTCCTTTGCAAAGGTGTTTATAATGTAGAATAGAAAAGAAGATTGCATGAAACCACACAAAAAGGACTCAACTTAGTGTTTTCAGCCTAATAAAAATGTTGTAAAAATACTTGTAAGCTTGAAAATCACACTAGCTATTCTTGTTTCAAATTCTGTTTAATATATTGTTCTGTATGATTTTATAATAAACAGATTACTCCTTGAACAGGAATTAAGAATAAAGCTGCCAGGAAGGGGTTTTGTTGTCAGAGTAGTTCCCGCCTCATGTTTTGTAAGAGATTTCATGGTCCCATTGTAAAGAGTAGATGATTTAAAACGTGTTCCCAAGATAAACTTTCCCATTGTCATTAATGAGGATGGATAATACTGAGTGACAAGTGCATTAGGAATGACACAGAAAGAGCTGTTAGATTTGTCAGAGCATATCACTTCAGGCAGTGACACTTGAGGACATTCTTTTTGTGGATATTCAGTTGGTTTGGGGGGGGGGGTTGATTTAAAGATACCAAAGTTTGTGTTTGCTAATAGAATAATGTATTTTATAATTTATAAATGTGTATTTAGAAAATATTTAGAAAATATTTGGAAGGTTCTTTAGTTCTAAGTTTTTCCACATTCTAAGTTTATACCCTTTCTATATCCTGATTTCTTCCTAAGGAAGTCATCAAATTATGTAACACTTAAATGTTAATATATTTCCACAAAACCAATTTTTCTTTTAAAAAAACTATTTCTTGGAATTTTCAACTGAAGGAAAGGAGTAAAAATTACGTAAAATTTTTTAAAGTATCTCACTGTCTTAATCCTTTATATAAGAGGAGACTCTAATTCAGCATCACACTGAGAATAAAGATTTTGAAATATGATAACACATGCAATTTGTATTGTCTTTCTAAAAATATATTACTTTAGAGGAACATGTTTTAAATATTAATCAGTGAACAACTAGTAATGTGTGACTTTTCTGGTATTTAAAGTGTTTCCAAACTGTAATATGCTTCTCAATTTCGATTTTGAACATGCAATTGGTCACTTTTTTTGCTTTGATTCATCTTTCGTGCTGCCAACCAAATTTTGTCTCTGTATACCTTTTTGACACTAATAATGACTGAGTCTCTGTTCATTTGAGTTCAAGATTTCCCAAGCGGCATTTTGGAACTAGGATAAACTATCTATCATGATTGCATACCACTAATCTGTCTCAACCAAACCACCCTATGACTGAAATTATATTTGACAGTTCACCTCTTCTTGATGAGCCTGAGGTGAACATAGCTACAGACCATCCCTGGGAGGACATGGCAACTACTCCATATGCTAGGGAGGGTCCTTTTATTTGTGAAATAAGACTTAAACTATGCCTGTAGCAGAAGGGAGAGATTTCTCTTTTCTAATTTCTCCAATTTTCACTGGGATTGCTTTTATATTACAAATATCTTTTTTTTTACCCAAAAATGTTTGGTGAACATTTTCCTCCATTACAAGTACTACCTATAGGTTAGCTTCACTATGAAGTTAAAAATTATAGTCATCTAAGAAAATATTTCTGCTTTCTAAAATGTTCTTTTATCTATATACCACAATTGTCAAAAATCAAAGATTTTCTATTAGTATTTTGATTCCTACCATAATTTACCAGTTCTTGAACCATCTCTGTAAATTTTTATATTACAAAAAAAAGTTTTTAAGAAGGTTTATCTCATTAATAAAAATATTTTTCAAAATAAGTTTCAAATGTATTTCAAAGTTAAAAATAGATTTGAAAAGAATAATAAATTGAACACTGCAGCAGGAAAATTTTGATTTTTTAATAAATATTCCTTATGTAGATTTTAAAATAAACTCATTTACTGACCTATATTTTTTTGTGAAACTTCTTCCTTTGGAATCAGAAATTATCAAATATTTTGAAATGATGGGCAAGGAGATGTTAAAGGACCTACTGTTAATATCTTAAATGAAAAATCTGAAATGATTTTCAAGAATGTATATAGAGGGTTTAATCATAAGGCTACTTTTAACAGCCAACATGGAGAACCAAATGAATATGAGATTTAAATTGTAAAAGACAAGATTGAGATGATTTAAACAAAGGCATTTGGATATTAAAATAGTTTTTCAAAGACCACATATAGAAGTTGTGATAAAATGGTATCTTTTTTAACCTGGCCTGGATTGTTGAAATGTGATTCCACCTAAAGATAATTAGGTGGCCTGGAAAGTTTGACCCATGTTAGTTTATCAGAACAGTCACTTAATAAGTTTATTCTTAATTATCCTTTAGTGTTAATTAAAGTTTATTATTCCCTTGGAAAGATTCCTTCTAATAAAGACAATTTTTTCTATAATCTTATGAAACAGTAGTATAATCATTAATGTGTTCTGCACAGAGCCTTTCTAAAGTAACCGATGTCAAATAACCATCAACTTTATTTGGAAATTTATGTAAATTAGATTCCTAGTATCACAAAATTATTTAGTCAATATAGTAGGTGAAACACTCATATTTTTCAGTGCAATATAAATTATTTCTAACAAATTTAATCTTAAATTTTTATTTTCTAGTATTTTTGTTTCAACTAATATGATGGTTATAAGTGAGTCACATGAGATTTCAGTAACATCATCTAAAATAAATATCCTGAAAAAAATGTCAAAGTAAATTTACAGATTTCCATATTTTTAATTTCAAGTTTATAATTTCAACTTTATGAGCTGCATAATATACTTTAATGACATATACTTCTGAAGAAAAGGGAGTGCTATCAGTTAGTAAACTATGCATATTCTTTATTTCAAAATAATAAAATGAAAAAAATCTAACTTATACAGTAACTCCAATGGTAGGCAGCCTTAATTTTGTGTTAAATTTTAACTAATGCAGTAAAAGCTGTGATCCATTCATCTTATCATCTCCAGTTACTCCTCCCATCTAATTATATGATCATTAAATGTATTTTTTATTATAGGATGCATCTGCATATTTTTTTAAATAAAATTGCTTCCATTTTTCCCACAAGCATCTATTTTCTAATCAGAAAAGTTGATACCACATTGCTTTGCAGTAAATATTCAAAAATTTAAAAATGGTAATTATTGAATAGTTATGATCTGAAAAAGTAATTGCTTCATTTGGAAAGCAGAATGTTTATTTTAAATTTAGAAAACATGCAGATTAAAATGATGTTTTGTATAATATTTAAATAATTATGCTTTTTGTTTTCGGTTTTAATAAAACCTTTTTTTCAACATTTTAAAAAAATATACTTATATGCCTAAGCATAGTATACCATGAATCTTAGAAAACATATGACAAGAAAAGAGTAAAATGGTCATTCATCTTAGTAAATGTTATATAAAATTATCCTGAAAAAAGCCTTAACACTAAGACAAAATTATTGTGCCTTCAGACTATTTTTAATTAAATGATTAGCAACACTCAAGTGACTTGTTTGTATAAAAGGGAATAATTCCTTCCCACTAAAATAATTCCCTCATCTTTGCTTTAAAAATTGGGATGAAATTTACTTTGGTGCCGTGTGTGAGGGTGGGAGTGGGGCATGTGTAAGAGTCCCTTAGAGAGAAGTGTGAGAAATTGGGTCAGATTTTTTAATATCCTGACCTGGGATGAAATGTTTGTTATTTCAATATAATGTACATGCTAAGTCAATTGAAGTTTCAAGGACTAATTATGTGAGAGCCAGCCATTAATGGTAGATTTCTGTTATTTCATTCAGTGAATATTTATAGAGGTACTTTTAAGTAAATTTTTAATCTAGTCCAGTGCTTTTTATCAAAATACATACCCTTATATCTGGCCTCTGGCAATGTCTCTAGCCCATCTCTTGCCTGAACTCCAACTTGCAGCCTGACTCTTGTACATGCAGTCCCCACAGTGGCCCATTTTGTCACATCCAGCTCTTCTGTAAATGCCAAAAATATTCTCCCTTTTCTTCCAAGTATTCTTGCCAGATCATTCTTATTCTTCCTTCAGGTAGATGTCACTTCCTCTAAAATATCTATCCTGATTTTCCAAAACCAGGTTGGGTAGCCTCCCTCTGTACTCCTAGAGTGCCTTGTAAATAATCTCTATTTTCGCACTTATAAATATTATTGTAATATTTTCTTTCCTTGATGTTTGTACTGTAAGCTGGTGGCAGCAATTGTTTCATATTCTTGTTTAATAATGTATCCACAGCACCTAACACAGGCTCTAGCACACAGTAGGTGTTTAGTAAATGTTTGTTGAATGAAAAACAAATAATATGTGGAAAATAATACATCTACTAAATATAACAGTATATCAGCTACATATGTCTACTAAATATCTGACTACATCTCTCTCTTTTTTAATTGTAATAAGAACACTTAACATGAGGGGTGCCTGGGTCACTCAGTCATTTGAGCAACCAACTCGGTTTCGGCTCAGGTCATGATCTCAGGGTTCTGAGATCAAGCCCCATGTTGGGCTTCTGTGCTCAGCACTGAGTCCTGCTTCAGATTCTTTCTCCCTCTCCCTCTGTGCCTCTCCCTGCTTGCTCTCTCTCATAAGTAAAATAAAATCCTTAAAAAAAAAAAAAAAACCTTCAGATCTATCCTCTTAAACAGTTTTTAATTGTATGATATATTATTGTTGACTATAGGTATAATGTAGTACCCTGACTACATCTTTAATTAACTCTCTATATGGGTCTGAGTTGTCTGCTCTTTGAAGAAGAGCATTAAGGAATCAATTCTCAAAGCCCAAGTGCAGCCCCTGGCATAGTAGCCATACCAGCCTGTTTTAATTTTCCCTAGTTAATGAACTGTTTCTTGCCTTTAATGTTGCAGTGCTTCTCCATATCAACCTAGAACTTAAAAAAAAAAAAAAAAAGATATGCACTTTGATACCTAACTCAGTCTTTTCTACTTGGTGAAGATTTTACTAGCTTCTCCACTCCAGCGGCCCTTCCCTACCAATATAGTGACTTCCTTCTAAATCTTTGGCTTATGTAAAACTCTCCTTTTTAATGAGAAACTTTTTTAGTGCATTAAAACACTATCAAATAACTTTAATTCAAATTTAAATGCTTTTTTTTTTTTTTTTAGCTTGTCTATATTATCTCTTCCTCTTGCCTCTATAGACATGTGGTAAAGATTGGGTATGAATACCCATCAGGATGACTAATTAAAGCCAAACCAACTGAGCATTTAAAATATACCCTTCAAATAGAGGGGAGGTGCCAAGTTGATAACATCTTGATAACATTGGATAGTAATATCCCATGGGCCTACATATTCATTGTTCCTAGTCAATTGACATTTATATCTATTATCACTTGAGTGAAACATGATTAATTATTTTATGATAATTTGGGTCATTGTTTAAAATTAAGTTTGGAAGTGTTATGTCCTGGCCATCTTCTTTTACCATTCCTTCAGAGGATTGGAAGCTACTCTGCTAGTTACAGAGGATGATTTCTCCTTCCAGTTATTACATAATAAGCCTCATTGTTTTCTAAATAGGGACTCCTTCTCACTGCTCTAAGAGTAATAATTTTATGCTGCAGACATCAAAGATGAGGATTAAAATGTCACATTGTGATTCTGTCTCCATGACACTCCACAGTAATACAAAATGAAAAATTCAAGCAAAGAGAGCCTTTTGCTTTTTTTCCATGGTGTTAAAAGACATGTTTCTCAGTTTTTCTTCTCTAAAATTGGGCATTAAAATAAACATTTTTATGTAACTAGAAAATTATAATTATATCTTGAAATTTATTCATAAAGCATTTCCCCCAAATACTGTTTTTCATAAGGTTTTTTTTTTTTTTTAACCAAGAACTAGGAATTCTAGTTTCCACTTTTCAATTAAATCCTAGCTATTTTAGTTGGAGATTTATTGCCTTAATCCATATGTAATGTGTTTATCACTTAGGAAAATTTTAAAAAATGGGTTAGTACTTTTGTATAATGCCATAATTATATCTTTCATCAGGATAATTATGTGAAAGTAAATAAAGGTAGGGCTAAGATAATACCTAATTTAAGATGCCTTTCAAATGTATAATGCTTATAATTAAAGATTTGAAATAGAAAGTAGAAGGCCTAAGTTTCCTTACACATCAGCCTGATTTTCAAAATAAAATCATAAAAGTTAGTTAAATGGTTTCTTTGCTCGCATACTTACACATGGAATCACAACTATTCACTTAGAAGCCTTTTGTAAAAAACAATAATAATAATAAATAATTTGTTAGTGTCTCTACACTAGAGAACAGAACTTAAAAGGTGAATTTTGTAGCTCATGTAATATGCAAGAATGAGAACAGAAATATTTTAACTAGCCTTGCCATTGGAAAGTATTTAAGATTTACAATGGGAAGTATGCAATTATTCATTTCATATTAAACCACTGAAAGAAAATTTCACACATTATCAGTCATTAAAAGTAAACATCATACATTATATATGATTTCATAGATTTAATACATTTTAGATAATAGCTCACTAAATTGAGATATAAGATTTTATGCCCTTATAAACAAGATATTTCACCCCCTTTATTCTACTTAGACTAAAAGGTCCATAACAAATGCCTAGCCTAGCACCTAATAACCTTCAATGACACATACACATATTCAGATGCAGATAACTCAACATCGATACCCCAAAACACATATCCTCATAACAGCCTTTCTAATAGCACATTGAGCTCCCCAGTGAATAATGGCTACAGCATCTAAGGATAGAAAGCAACAAGACTTACTTGTGAAGTGACTGTGAAAAGCACTTCTCTTCCCCTGACTCTGCCTCATACAAAATTCTGTGAACCTCTGAAGTAGTCATGTGACCTAAGGTTGGGCTTCAGGCTGCTAAGATAGGTCATCAAGCTCTAGGCTGGCTACAGTATTACCATTCTTTCACTCCTACCAAGAACTTTGTTTTAAGCAGGGACTATCTTTTAGCTGCTTAGTATTCATTTTGTTTTTCTGGTCGGGGCACAAAAGGGAGGTGAGGGAGGTGAGGTGGCAGGATGAGGCTGATGACTATAAGTAGGGCACCCTACTCAACCCTAAATTCTTACACAGATAGAAAAACCTCTAGATACATCTCTATAGATAACTCTGTGGCCTTCACCAGCCTACTCAACTGGACCTAGTTTTAAGTAATTAATGGTGATGGAGCCAGTTGTGATTGTACTCTATGCTCATCTATCTCATTGTTATTACATAAGTCATTAAGGGCTTCTCTGTTGTAGAAGTTTCAAAGAGATTGTACAAACTGTTTTGTTACATTGAAGTTGTATCAGTTACTATTTTTAAATATATATAAGCCATCATTTGGGAATTTGAAATCTTTTGTCATAAGGGGATTTTGTTATAATGGTATTTGTTATAAATAGTGTTTATGCTGTTACTGTGTAAATCTGCATATAGCTCCTCAGAAATTTATTGAGCATCTGTAAATTAGAAGTAATAATTCAATCAACTAGCCATTACATGAGCAATTCATTTACTATACAAGTCTAATAACATGTTCTCAAATGGCTTCCATATGAACTGATGATATTCTTATTAAGTATGGAAGACTAAAACCCAGAAATTAATAAAACTATCATGATATAGCAGTAGTTTTTGATAAGTCATGGTTCTGATGCATAAACTCTCATCTCATTATCAGTTACCATAACAAACTATACTGCTTTGATCATCAAACATTTCTAGGTGTAATACGAATTATTTAAAAGAAGATAAAAAATAAAATAAATAAATAAATAAATAAATAAATAAATAAATAAATAAATAAATGAAGATAACTGAAAATGTTCCTTTATTTTTTTTTGAAAATATTTCTTTAAACACACCAAATATGTTTGGAATTCCTAGTACACAATATGATGTGTTAATTGATTCTTTTGATTATATATCAAGTCGCTTATTGTTACTTTATTTAACAGAACTGGAAGATTTCTTAGAGATGCTGTTAGGCTACAACTTCTTATTTAAGATATCCTTTGACCTAAGGGATATAGTATATGACCATGAAAACAAACCAAAATGTGATTGTTGGAAGTATCTAGCATGGATAATACTATTAGCAATTCATCAGTCTGCATTGGAGAACTGATTTTTTTTTTTTTATGTAAGTAAACAGTACAACAAGATCTGTGTAGAACCTCTTTTTCCTTTTTAAGATTTTATTTATTTATTTCAGAGAGAGGGACAGAGACAGAGCATGAGTGGGGTGGAGGGGCAGAGGGAGAGAAAGAAGCAGACTCCACACTGAGCAGGGAGCCCAACCAAGGCTTCATCCCAGGACCCCGAGAGCATGACCTAAGCTGAAGGCAAATGCTTAACCAACTGAACCACCCAGGCATCCCTCGTTTAGAACCTCTTGAAAAATTTATTTAATAGAGCATTTAATAGAATACTATTTAGAAAACCTTTTAGAACATTTTAAAGGTTGTAGAACATTTTATTTAATAAAGGATGCACAGAGGAGCATTGAAGACACATTCTTCACTTACTAAATAAGAAAAAAAAATGCCTCTGAGTTGGTGTGTTAAATTGCTTGCATGCTCTTGGCATTTTAATAGGAAAACTAAGTGTGATGCTACCAGTCATCACCATGTCTTTGGTTGACACATTTTCTTTAATAAAAGGTAGAATATGGGGAAACATGTATTTCTATCTGAATTTGAATAGAAGTCTGTATTATGTGTATATTTTAGAAAGCTATGCCAAAACATTTGATATAGAAAGCCTCATTTATAAGACTGTTAATATGAGTTACCTTTTTAGCTTGACTTACCAACCATTTTTCTTCATTTTGCCACTTATGCATTTTAGGACTGGAAGTAAATGGAGCTAAAACATTCTTCCCTATAGCATTGGGGTCTTCACATAAGGCCTATTTGAAAAATGCCAGGGCATGTTTTTTCTCTCAAACCTGAAGACACAAAACTAAACATGATTTATTCAGGAACAGGAATTCTGAAACAATTTGATTTTACATTTATGAACTGAATTTACATTCTGTCCATATTACCAAAACAAAGTTGAATATTATCTCTTTATATAATATCAGTAACAATGTCTTCATTAATTCTAGTTTCTGGTACCTAGTTTAAAAAAAAAAAATACCTGGGACTGTAAAAAATGCTAGGTGTATTTGTACATGGTGTGGCAGTAATGAAGCTTTGGAAATTACTGAAGCTAAATGCTTGCTAATTGCTACAACTCTCTTTTTCCTCTTTCTCTTTGTATTGGTAATCCTACAGAAAAGGTAGTTATTTATTCATCCGATTTCCTTAACATATAAAATCTTTGCAAGCAGGAAAAATCATCACTGTCAAATAGAAATGAAGAATAAGGACAGGAAAGGAAAGAGATTGTGACAGATTGAATGGATAGAGTTTTTCCCCCTCGGGAGTCATGAGAAGGAACTGTGATAGAGCAATTAATACATTTAAACTTTTTAAAAAATGTATGTATTTCTTAAGCACATACAATGTTGAAGTTATGAGCAGGCACTGTGAGAAATGGAAACATTACACATGGTTTCTTTTCTCACACCACCTCTTACATACTTTTTTAAAAATTTGAGTATCATTGAAATACAATATCATATTAGTTTCAGACCTCTTAGGTACTTATACCGTGGACATTGTGGAAGTCCCACCTCTGAAAATACTATATTCATATAATCTTTTCCAGGTGTTCAGAGTAAGATTTTTCTTTTCTCCTCAGCACAATCACTGTTTACCCAACATCCAATCTGACAGAAAATCCTACTGACTCTGCTTTTAAAATATATTCATAATCAAACCAATTTTCGGGCAGCCCCAGTGGCTCAGTGGTTTGGCGCCGCCTTCTGCCCAGGGCGTGATCCTGGAGACCTGGAATCGAGTCCTGCGTCAGGCTCCCTGCATGGAGCCTGTTTCTCCCTCTGCCTGTGTTTCTGCCTCTCTCTCTCATGAATAAATAAAATAAAAATCTTTATTAAAAAAAATCAAACCAATTTTCACTACTGCCAATGCTACCATTCAGTCCAAAACATCCTGTTGTTTTATCTGGGTTATTGTAATAGCCTCCTAACTAGATAATCTGCTTTTAACACTAATCTCCTTCAATTTGTTCTTATGCAGCAGCCAGAAAGATGATTCTTTTAAAACATAAGACACATCCTATGTTATTTCTCTGCTCAAAACTCTATCAAATCTCCATTAAAACATAAGACACATCCTATGTCATTTCTCTGCTCAAAACTCTCTATCAAATCTCCATCTCACTTTGGTGGCCACTGAGACCCCACCACCACCACCACCTGGCTGCCTTAATTCTCTGATTTCATGTTTTATTCCTCTCCCCACGTTTGCTCTGATTCAGCCATACTTCCTATTCCTTGACCATGCCAAGCCTTAGGGCATTTGCTGCCAGTTCCCTTTGCTTGAAATCTTCCTTTCTCAGATCTTTTCATAGCTAACTTCCTCACCTTCAAATATTTGTTGAAATATCACCTTCTTAATGAAGCTTTTCCTGACCATCCATTTCAAAGTAGTTTACCCTCAATCTGCCATTCCTGGTTACTCTTGATCTGCTCTATATTTTCCATAGCACTTACCACCTTCTAAAATGTTATATCATTTTCCCATTTATTATGTTCATTTTCCATCTCCTACCAGGATGTGAGCTTCACAAGAACAAGGATTTTTCTCTGTTTAGAACAGTCTGACACATGATAAAGTGCTCAAAAAACACTTTCTATTGTTACATATGTCTCAGTTCACCCCCAAACTATCTCATTTTCCTCCCTTTCCCTATTTAAGCTATGTACAAGCATGAATGAATTTGGGAGGTAATATTAATAGTAATAATAATAGATCACTTATTGCTATCATTTATTGAGTACTTAATAGTGGCAGACACTACACCAAGCACATTACCTGTATTGTACCATTTAATCCCCACAGCCAGTCCTCAAAGTCTAATGAAGGGGCTTAAAAAGGTTAAGTCACTTGCCCAGGGTCACATTTTGAGTGAATGCCTACCCTCCAATTCAGCCCATAACAAACTCCAAAGGCCAACTCTCTTTCTAGCTTTTCAATTATAGCTACTTTTAGTTTCATCCAGCATCAATTTTTTTATTTATATTTACAAAACAAGAGTGACTAAAAGAATTATACAGTATCAACTGTGAAATTAACTGGCTACAGATTTGCTTAATGCCATACATTCTTTTTTTTTCATCTCTTTTTTTTAAGTAACCATATATTTAGAGATAAATGCTGTCTTTAGGACTTTATAATTTCTAGTGAGAAAAACGTTGCTTTCAGATTAAAGGGAAAGGGCATTTATGATACCTAGTATATTCTTGAAGAAGATTTAGAATGCAGGAGACTGAAATTATCATATAAGTGTGGCATCGAGTAACATGAATTTGCCCAAAAGCAAAGGAAAACAGGAGAAGTGGTATAAAAAGCAAGGTAATATTAAGTGGCATGGTATAGATCATATTTTTCTTTTTTTTTGTTTGAGTATTCTCTAAAACAATTTTAAAACCATGTACCTTACCACACATTTTAAGTTGATTTATAATATCTTTCATTGTGTGAAGTGACAATATCATTTCTCACCTATGAGATGTATGCTTTAAATATATTTTTATCAAAACCATGAAATGAGGATTTAGCTTAATTTATAGAAAAAGTTCATAAGATAGCATAATTGGCAATCATTGTCAAATCAATGAGAAGAAATTCTGACTTCATTTTTTAAATACAATAAACATGTTTCTAGGATAGTCTTCTTATTTTCATTGCCATGTGTTTGTCCCCTCTTTATTATGAAACAAGGCACAAGTCCCCATTGGTTTGTTGTTGCTTTGCAGTCTTGGGACTCTTCTTTGGGAGCAATGCATCATGCTAAGATTCAGGGTAGGTGAGAGCTATGCCTTCTGTCTGCCAAGTTTAGTCACATCAGAAAGGAGAACCTGCAGACTCTAGGTACGTTTTCAAGTAGGTCAATTTTAGGAGAGAATAACTGAAAATTAAAGATCTCAAAATTCAATTCGTTTAAAACTATCCATACCCAAAAACCCATTACAGAGTCTTTGTAAAGGGCATGCATTTTACAGTTTTAAGACTTCTGCTTTATATTATGTAGCAGATTAAAATGTAGAATATTCTCTCTCTCTTTTTTACAATAGATTAGTTTCCTTACGATGTCTACTTCCATTATAATCTGCAAAAAATAGATCTTTAGTTTATGTCAATTTATTTTTTTTATTTTTTTTTAATTTTTATTTATTTATGATAGTCACACAGAGAGAGAGAGGCAGAGACACAGGCAGAGGGAGAAGCAGGCTCCATGCACCGGGAGCCCGACGTGGGACTCGATCCCGGGTCTCCAGGATCACGCCCTGGGCCAAAGGCAGGCGCCAAACCGCTGCGCCACCCAGGGATCCCGTCAATTTATTTTTTAAAAAATAAACGAGTGGAATGGAATACTCAATAATTGAATACCAATTCCAATTGGTATTGGAATACCAATACAAGACACTTCTTAAAAATTAATGGACTATTTTTAGAACAGTTTTAAGCTTACAAAGAATTTGAGAGAAAAGTACAGAGTTCCCCTGTGACATTCATACCACCCCCACTCCAGCCTCAGTTTCCCTTATTATTAACATCTTGCTTTAGTGTATACATTTGTTACAATTGATGAGCCAGTATTGACACGTTATTAACTGAAGTCCATAGTATACATTAAGATTCCCTCTTTGTGGTGGACATTCTGTGGGTTTGACAAATATATAATCACATGTACCATCAAATGATATATCTGTATATCAGCTATTCTAAAAATATCCTGTTTTCCATCTATTCATACCTTTTCCCCAAAAAATCTCTGGCAACCACTGATCTTTTTAGTGTCCCCATAGTTTTGCCTTTTCCAGAATGTCAGATAATAGAAATCATAGTATGTAGCTTTTTGGATTGACTTCTTTCATTGAGCAATATACATTTAAGGTTCCTCCTTGTCTTTTTGTGACTTGATAGCTCATTTCTTTTTGTCACTAAATAATATTCCATTGTATAGATGTACCATTGTTTGTTTATCCATTCATACCTACTGAAGGATATTCTGATTGCTTCCAAGCTTTAGCAGTTATGAATAAAGCTGTTAAAAAATTTGTGTGCAGGCTTTGTGTGGATATAAGCTTTCAACTCATTTGTGTAAATTCCAAGGGATATAAATGCTGGATTATATGGGAAAAAATGTTTAGTTTTATAATTGCCCAACTGCCTTCCAAAGTGGTCGTACCATTTTATATTTCCACCAACAATGAATGGAGGTTTTTGTTGCTCAACATCCTTGCCAGCATTTGGTGTTGTTAACGTTTCAGATTTGAGCCATACTAATAGATGTGTAGTACTATCTCGATGTTTTAATTTGTAGTGCCCTGATTACATATAATGTTGAACATCTTTTTATATGCTTATTTGCCATTTGCGTGTCTTCTTTGGTGAGGCAACTGTTCAAATCTTTTGCTTTTTAATTAGAGTGTATTTTTTCTTATTGTTGAATCTTAAGAGTCTTTTCTAAATTTTTTATGTTATATTATATAACATATAATATATATATGTTTTGCAAAGATTTTCTCCCAGTCTGCAGCTTGTCTTCATTCTCTTAACAGTATCTTTCACAGAACAGAATTTTTTGACTTTTTTTTTAAGATTTTATTTATTTATTCATGAGAGACAGAGAGAGAGAGAGAGGCAGAGACACAGGCAGACGGAAAAGCAGGCTCCATGCAGGGAGCCCAACGTGGGACTCGATCCCGGGTCTCCAGGATCATGCCCTGGGCTGGAGGTGGCACTAAACCGCTGAGCCACCTGGGCTGCCCAGAAGTTTTTAACTTTTAATGAAACCCAACTTAACATTTTTTTCTTTCATGGGTCCTGCTTTTGATGTTATATATAATATAACCCAAGATCACCTAAATTTTCTCCTATATTATCTTCCAAGATTTTATAGCTTTGCATTTTAGGTCTGTTACTCACTTTGAGTTACTTTTTAGTGAAAGGTGTAGGATCTGTACCTAGGTTCATTCTTTGCATGTGGACATCCATTTATTTCAGTACCATTTGTTGAAAAGACTATCCTTTTCCATCAAATCGCATTTGTCCAGTCAAAGATCAGTTGACTATATTTGTGTGGGTCTATTTCTAGGCTCTGTATACTGTTCTATTTATCTACTGGTCTGTTCTTTCATCAATATCATACTGTCTTGATTAGTGTATAGAGTTAAGTCTTGAAATAAGGTAGTTTGCTAGAGCTGCCTAACAAATACCATAGACTGGGTGACTTAAACAACAGAAATTTTATTTTCCCACAGTTCTCAAGGCCAGAAATCCAAGATCAAGGTGTCAGCAGAGATAGTTTCTTCTGAGACCTCTCCTCAGCTTGTAGTTTGCCATCTTCTCCCTGTGTCATTAGGTGGTCTTTCTTCTGTATACATCTGTGTCCAAATTTCTTCTTTTTATCAGGATGCCAATCATAATGGAGTAGAGCTCACCCTAAAGACTCATTTTAACTTAATTATCTCTTTAAAGACCTTATCTCCAAATACCGTTACATTTTGAGGTACTGGGAGTTAGATGGGGGTTAGATCTTCAACATATGAATTTGGGGGGAACACAGTTCAGCCCATACATAATAAGTAGTGTCATTCCTCCAACTGTGTTCTTCAATATTGTGTTAACTATTCTAGGTCTTTTGCCTTACCATAAAAAGTTTTTTATCATTTGGTTAGTATCTACAAAATAACTTGCTGATATTTTTCTTGGGATTGCATTGAATTTTA
The DNA here is from genome assembly GCF_011100685.1 of Canis lupus familiaris. NCBI lineage: Eukaryota > Metazoa > Chordata > Mammalia > Carnivora > Canidae > Canis > Canis lupus. The sequence goes on along the minus strand of NC_049239.1, from coordinate 36,164,911 downwards.
CATCAAGTTGAAAGAACTGAAACCGATGATACTGAGTTTTTCTGTATCTCAGACTAGGCACCCCTTGGATTTTTGTAATCTCAAAACTTGTCCATACTGACCTTCTAGCAATTTGTCATTTACAGTTTAGGGGTTTTGGGGTTTTTTGTTTGTTTGTTTGTTTTCCTCTAGTACTGGCTCCTGTGAAGATTTTTTTCCTCAGGCTTCTGCTCTAGTAAGTTGTGTTTCTCTGTAGCTAACTACCTATCATTTCCAAAATTTTCTGGGTAGTGGCTTGCCCTGTGACCGCACTGCTCTGATAAGTTCAGTTTGTTCAGCTTTTTTCTCATTTGGGGAATAAGACTGATGACTTCCAAGCTCCTTATATTCCACTAGAAACAAGAAGTTTCCAAGGTACTTTTTATCCTTATAACATCATTAACAAAATTAAGCATTTATTGGTTCCTTTTCTTTTTTTTTTTTTTATTTTTTTTATTGGTTCCTTTTCTTCAGAACGAGCTGAGTTAGGTATATTATGTATTGAAACTGGCAAGAACCCTTTTTTGCCAAAATGATATTTAAGAAAATATTTCTGTATTTGCATCTTAGGTTTTTAAAATGCATATTCCCTATAGCATTGGTTTTCAAAATACTATGGCCCTTGTGATAGTAAAAGGTGCCTCTGGAATTGCTTGTTTGGATTATGGGTGAGAGGGAAGCCAAAGACAAGGGAAAGACTAAATTGAGTGTACTCACCCCAGCCTCAACTCTGTTTCATATATTTTATTTGAAGTAAGGGTTGGACAACTAAAATATATTTAAATCCACTGCCCTTGAGTGTTAAATGAATGATCTCCTAAACTACTCTTCCATACACTGCATAATAAACTGTCTTATAAAAACCTTTACAGAGGGACACCTGGGTGGCTTAGCGGTTAAGCACCTGCCTTTGGCCTGGGGTGTGATCCTGGAGTCCCGGGATCGAGTCCCATGTCGGGCTCCCTGCATGGAGTCTGCTTCTCCCTCTGCCTGTGTCTCTGTGTCTTTCTTTCTCTGTGTATGTCTTTCATGAGTAAATAAATAAAATTAAAAAAAAAAAAACTTGTACAGAGTTTAATAACAAAGTTGTTCAGAAAAACTCTAAGGTAGACTCATTTTATTTAATGCAAAGTGTTAATGTTGGACTGAATGAATCTCTCTTTGTCAGGGATTGTAAGTACTCAATTAAAAATATAATTAGTTTATCCTGAGGAACTCAAACCTTAGCAAATTGAATACTTGTGAGGTATTAATTAACTCATGTATCACAAAATACACAACATAGGCATACCTTTATTAACCTGTGATTAAGTTTTCTTGATGGAACCTGTAGATGTCAGTGCATCCTGGTTCAATACTAACACTTGGAATTAACCAGCTTAGTGACTTATATTTCTATAAAAATTCAGACTCATGTATTTAGTTTGGAACATTTTATTTTATTTTTAATTCAGCTTTGTATCCTAGGGCAAATTGGGACCAGGACTAGAATAAGACTTCAGACTTCTGTACATGTTCCGGAAGGAACATGTATCCAAACAACAGAAAGAAGCATTTTTAATTCATCCAGCAGCCACATATAATTATAGTTGGTTCTATACTGTGAGGAGATATCTGTAGGCAGCACAAGCTTTACATCATTCATAATATGTAGAATTATTGGTAAACACGAATACTGTAGTGTAATATACTTAGTCTCAGTCAGTTCAGAAAAAATATTTAGAAGCCTGCTGTGTATAAAGCATGTAAATAAAACACTATTCTTACACCAGAAAGTGAACACAGTAGTAGAAGAGATTAAGCAAATATACAAAAATCAATACAAGACAAAATATTCTAAGCATAAAAACAAGCACAAAATGCTATGGAGCTCATAGAAGACAAAGATGCTTCGTCTGTTTGAAAGCAAATGAGAAAATTAAAAAAGAAGGTAATGTGTGATCAATCTGGAAACCTGGAGAGAAGATATGTCAGTTAGGACATGATTCAGGTGCATGTAAAAATAAACTTAATTGATAGAAGCTTTGGTAAATAAAGCTTTATATTTCAGACAAGAAATCTGAAGGTAAGCAGCTGCTGGTATCAATTCAGTGGTTCTAGAATGTCAAGATCATATTTCCATAATTTTGAGACTTTCCCTCATACTTGTTGCCTCATGATCACAAGATGATGTTGCAGTTCCAAGTACCGGTCTCTAATCCAACAGGAAGAAGGGATTGAGGGAAGGAGAAAAGGAAAGGAAAACTTTCCAAATACTCCTCTATAGAATTCTATTATAACTCATTGATCAGAACTTTACAAATTGCCACCCAGGCAACAGGCAGTCTGGGAAGGGTTAGTGTTTTAGTTATTCATATTGCCCCTCTCCAAACAAAATGAGGAAATGTTGAGGTGAAAAGAATAACAGGAACAAATCATGTGTTTCTTTGAGGTAGAGAGATACAGTGGAAATTTAAGATAAAAACAGTAGACTTGAGCTCTATCCCACAGAGCCTTTGATGCCAGGCTGAGGCATTTATAATTAATCTAATACACACCAGAAAGCTATAAAATGTTTCTGAGCAGAGGAAAGATGCCATGGGTGCTGAGGCATCATCACATTTTAATTTTCTAAATAAATTTATTTTAAATATACTTCATAAAGAGTTTACAACCGTTAAGGATTTTTTTTAAAGATTTTATTTGAGAGAGAGCACGAGCAGAGGGAGGGAGGGGCAGAGGGAAAGGGAGAAGCAGGCTTCTCACTGAGCAGGGAGTCCAATGCAAAGTTCAATCTCAAGACCTTGGTATCAGGACCTGAGCCAAAAGCATATACTCAACTGACTGAGCCACCCAGGTGCCCAACAGATGAATTTTTAAACTGTGCTATTGGGAGATGCCTGGGGTCTCAGCGGCTGAGCATCTTGCCTTCAGCTCAGGGCATGATCGAGTCCCGCATCAGGCTCCCTGTGAGGAACCTGCTTCTCCCTCTGTCTGTGTCTCTGCCTCTCTGTGTCTCTCATGAATAAATAAATAAAATCTTTAAACAATAAATAAATAAAATAAAAAGTAAATTGTACTATTAGGTTATGATCACACTCATATAAATTAATCCTGTTAAGACAATTCTGTAGGATGGATCAGAACTCATTAACAGAGCATTGTTCTGCTAATGTTTTTCACTATGGTACCAGAATGTTGATTCTATAAAGTCCACTCAGCCTAGGTATCTATCTATCTATCTATCTATCTATCTATCTATCTATCTATCTATGTATATTTTTTTATCTTAAATTTAGGATTTTCTAAAAGATTTAAGAGTCAGGGCACCTGGCTGGCTCAGTCAGTAGAGTATGCAACTCCTGATCTCAGAGTCTTGAGTTCAATCCTAGAGCTTACTTTAAAAAAAAAAAAAAAAAAAAAAGTGATTAAAATCACTATAATGAAACAATAAATATTTTATTATACAAAGTCACATGACTAAAATATTTCCCTTTCCTTTAGTTAGGAACTAATGCCATCCGTCTAGAGTGACCACATAATTTATTGCCTTTATTAAGTTAAAAAAGTATTAATACTTAGGCCAAGACAATAGGAGGAAACCAGAGATTGCCCATATGGCTAAGGGAGTAGTTTTGGTGCAGTGTGAAGTCGCATTGTTCTTGCCCTAGGTGGTTGGCTCTGTGAGAGGATGTCTGCACCTTTCTTAAGGGTGGACTCAACTAATCCAGCTTTGCTTGTCAACCCCAGGAACAGCCGCATTGCTGTAGCTCTCTGCGTTGGCCACCAGCAATGCTCTCTATCGCTGATCTCCCTGGTGGCCACATTCTGCCTGTGGGATCCGTGTTCTTTGACTCAAAGCTGTTTTTTCTGTTCATGTTGTGGTCCTGAGAAAGGAGGGATGAGGGAAATTTTTAAATTTCTTTTTTGTGGCAAACGTCATTTCCAGCTTGAATTGGGAGTTGCAAATAAATCTCACACTTAACAAAGCACCATAATTTTTACTAAGTGACACCAATAAGGATCTCTCAGGAAACATTAGCTCAGAACATTCTTGTTGAATCATGTGATGCCCAGGGTTATACTATTTTATTTTTTTTAATGTGCAAAGTTATTAGAGAGGTTATTACACTAAAGTATCTTCTTTCTATTTAGAATTTTGTGTTCTTATCCTTGTTTACATCATATGTCTTTTTTCCCCACGTATCTTTTTTTATTATCTCTTCTCTTTGGTTTCCACTAAACTGTCTTTTTACAGCCTCTCTGAATTTATCTTCATCTGAGTGTTCTTTCTCTTCTTATCCCCCAAAGATGCTAATGATAGTTTAGAAAATATTAACCCCAACAATAGCCAATACTTCATGAGTACTTAAAGTGTGCTAGACACTGCACAAATTACACATGCTAACTCACTGAATTCTTAACAACCTTATAAAGCTGTATTATTATCCCTGTCTTTCAAATGTGAAGTGCAGAGAGGTTAAATAACTTCCTTAAGAAACCAATCTTACGGGATCCCTGGGTGGCGCAGCGGTTTGGCGCCTGCCTTTGGCCCAGGGCATGATCCTGGAGACCCAGGATCGAATCCCACGTTGGGCTCCTGGTGCATGGAGCCTGCTTCTCCCTCTGCCTGTGTCTCTGCCTCTCTCTCTCTCTCTCTCTCTCTCTATCATAAATAAATAAAAATTAAAAAAAAAAAAGAAAGAAACCAATCTTACTTGTTTTTACCAGTCTAGGACAAACCTTTGGGTTGCCTCATGGCACCAAGTAAAGTCCTATAGGTCTGAGACCCAGCAGTCTAGGCTTCAACATGTCTTATCCAACTGCACAACAGTTCGAACAAACTGAATATCTAAGAAATATGGTAAAGGAAGACCTGACGGTACTGTACTTGGTGTTTGCCAGTTACAAAAGATGGAAGGAAGAATCATAGATTACTCTCAAGAGTATAAAATTCATGGTCCATTTATAAGACTCTTAAGTGCTTGTTTATAAAATTATCCTCCCTGCTAGCTACTAGAGTTAGAAAGATGCAGAGGCAGAAAGTCTGGTAACTCTACCTTGATCACACCAATTCTACTTTCAGGATATTCTCCTTCCCTGTTTCTACTGAGATCCTACATACATTTTCAGAATTTACACCTCTCCCTCTCCTTCTCTCTCTCCCTCTTCCCCCACCCTTGGTTCTCTCTCTCTCTCTCTCTCTCTCTCTCTCTGTTTCCTGTTCGCTACTTGTTTGTCAAGTTAGCACTTTGGTATTATTTTTCAGTTCTCTCATTTTTGTACATTTTGTACAATACTATGTTAGTTCAATTTCGTTAAATATTGGTAAGAGTTCCTACCATGTGCCAGGCTATAAATAGGTTGGATATATTTATATTTATATATATATATGTATATAAATATCTATATACATAGTCTGTCATATGAGACATATCTGTCTCATAGTCTAGTAGAGAAAACTGATATGTAAACAAATAACTATAATAAAGATTGATTGGTACAAAATAGAGTGAGGTGTGAAATGTTATGCAAAGACTAATAATGCAGTAATTCTGGTGCTTGTTAAACCATGTTCAGGGAAAGCTACAGAAAGAATGTATTTGAGTTGTATAGTGAACGTCATTTGGATTATCAAATATTTATGTCATTCCTTTCTATTTATACTGTGCCTATTTTGACACTTGTCTATTAGACAATAAGTTCCTTGAGGTGAGGAATTCTATGTTCTATGCCTTTGTTTCATCCATAGTGCCAAAATATTTCACTGAATGAGGATATTTGTCACTAAGCAAGTATTTATATTTATTTATTTTCTCTCTTTTCCCACTGAAGCCCAAACTCATCAGTATATTTCTTTGTATCTTTATGTTCTAATTAATTTAATATAACATTAGCCATGTAATTCATTTTTTGGAACAGCTTATTTTACACACAAATGTATAGTTTCTTTCTGTGCCATATCTTGTAAGTAAGTATTGAGATTTTTGCTTTTATGGTGTCTTGTGCAAGCATGATAAAAATGCAAAGCTTGAAAGGTTTTTGTGTGTGTGTGTGTGTGTGTTTTTTTTTTTTTTTTTTGCTTGCATACAGCTAATGGAAATCTTTCATTTATTATTTTTCTGTAGCAGGTCAAAATATATGCAGTTTCAAGTTGATAAAAACATAGTTTAAAAGCCATGTCAAACTACTATAGTGTTAAAGTTGCAAAGTGACAAAATGAGTAATATGAGTATTACTCCAGGATGGAATAAAATAAGGAAAAAGATCTCCTAAATTTCATGAAATACTGGTGAGGTTTACCTGAGTGGACATTTAAACCCATTATCTTTTTTTGCAAGTTCCAAGGCTAAGAACATTTTGAGACTACAGTCTTAAATGAATTAAAATTATCTTAAAGTATATTAAAATTGTTTGCCAAACATCTAATTGAGAATCTGCTGTATGGGAGGCACTGGTGGTACCAAAATGAATTAAGACATTATTTCTGTTTTATAGAGTTCAAATTTGTTATATAAAGGGATTTGTCTAATCTATATTAGGGGGTAAATTCAATTGCCTAGATATAAGTTTTGAATTTATTAAAGTAGAAAAGAACTCTTTATTTAAGGACTTTAATTCAGCTCAACATTTTAAAAGCACTGTGGCTTCCACTTAGTAGGTAATAAGTAAATGTTTATTAAATGAATGAACAATAAAAATCATAGAATTTAATTTTAGGAATGAGACTTCACTAGGTAAGTTTTTTAACCCTTTGATATCAACATGGTTTTGGTTATCATAGGGATAGTCAGTAGTATTTAATGAATGAGGTTAGGTTATTTGACATCCACTAATGCTCTGGGCATTCCCACCCAACAAAGAATTGCCACACCCTACACAACTTTGAATGTCTGACTAAATCTACTACAAATATAAGTTGATGTGTCACTTTCTTTAGAATTGATGTCTATATTAAATGCAATTCCTATCAAAATTTGAACAAAAATTTTTGTGGACATTTTTAAGAAAATGCAAAGGGCCAAGAACACAATCTTTACACATAACAAAGCTAGAATACTTTATACTTCCAGATATCAAGACTTATGTTATTGACACAAGTATAAATCAATAAGTAAATGGGGTAGAAAAGACTTCAGAAACAACCAACACATATGTGATTACTTGTTTCATGACAAAATAACATTGTGTTGCAGATAGGAAAAGATGGGTTTTTCAATAAATAGTACTGTTAATTAAAAATAATGAATCTTGACTTCTCTTTCACACCATATATAAAATTCATTTCCAGTATATTTCAATAAAGAACAAAGTTTTAAAAACACAGGAGACTATCTTCATGGGTAGTATCAAGAAACGGGTGCAGGGAAATTCTAGGGTACTGTTATTAGTCTTGATTTTGATCTTACTAAAAAATTATAAAATGAGATTTATACACACACAAGCATAAATTGGTACTTTAGGACATAATACTGAAAAGTTTTTATTTTTCTTTTTTAATTTTTATTTATTTATGATAGTCACACAGAGAGAGAGAGAGGCAGAGACACAGGCAGAGGGAGAAGCAGGCTCCATGCACCGGGAGCCTGACGTGGGATTCGATCCCGGATCTCCAGGATCGCGCCCTGGACCAAAGGCAGGCGCTAAACCGCTGCGCCACCCAGGGATCCCTGAAAAGTTTTTAAAAGTAATTATGCAAAAAGGAAAGAACAGAGGAAGTTTATTTGATAAAAGACATCTTGAATTATTGAATAATTTACTCACCTAGTCCATTTTTTCCACTATATATTTCTGATTATGTAGTTGAGATGGGTTTCAGTGCACAAGAACAGTGAGATGAATTGCAAATTTTTAACAAAAAGTTGAAATTTAATATATTTATATTCAAACTTTAATAAATTAATAGAAACACATGAAATGCAGGGACTTTCATGAATTTCATTAATATAGTTTATTTTTAAAATATACTATTTCTTCTTTATATATTTTTAAATGATTATAGCACACTAATACATTATGGCATGAAAATTACTTACTGGAAATGTCTTTTCAAGGGGTCATTCACTACACAATATCTCTATGGTCCCTTAAAATACAGTTTCTTTTCTGATCCTCTCTCTGGACTCTACTTATCAAAGATGAAGGCCACGCCCACTCGTGAAATTATATATAGATATTGTATTTCAGTAGTCTTGTTAATGTTACCCTAATTCAGTTCAAACTGTTACCCAGTTTCTCTTATCAATGCCAATAAGTCTAGTCTATTACTTTTCCTAATTCTAATTTTTATTCTGCATTGTACCTGTATCACAGTTTTTATCTTTCAAGTTCCTGTTGGTTCTTTTTTGGTATGGACTGCCTTCTAATCTTAAGCATCTTAAGTGCGCACATATTTACTATAATTAGATGCAAGCATCTATCTCATTAAGACTTCAGTTTATTTATATTTTTTTTAGATTTTATTTATTTATTCATAAGAGACACAGAGAGGCAGAGACATAGGCAGAGGGAAAGCAGGCTTCGTACAGGGAGCCCAATGTGGGACTCGACTCCAGGGATTCCAAGATCACACCCTGAGCCAAAGGCAGATGCCCAACCACTGAGCCACCTAGGTGTTCTAAGACTTCAGTTTAAACATGGATAAGGAAAGGAAGTCCCTTTTTTTCCAAGAGAGAGCCAGATCATAATGTTATTTCCAGAAAAGATGATTTTTTTAATTCTCTCCCATGGGTAAAGGGGAGCCATTTAAATATTTTATGCATGGGGCACCTGGGTGGCTCAGTGGTTGAGCATCTGCCTTTGGCTCAGGTCGTGATCCCGGGGTCCTGGGATCGAATCCCACATCGGGCTCCCCATAAGGAGCCTGCTTTTCCCTCTGTCTATGTCTCTGCTTCTCTCTCTGTGTCTCTCATGAGTAAATAAATAAAATCTTTTTTAAAAAAAAATTTTTTAATGTAAATGTTTTATGCAAGGAATACCAATCAGACTTGTGTTTTGGAAATATCACTCTGGCAACAATCTGAAAAAATAAATTGGGGTGGATGGCAAGACTGAAGGCAGAGTCCAGTTAGAAAAATGTTGTAAGAATCTAGGTCATTATCATTACTATCATGACCCAAACTAAGAAAAGAACCTGATAGATATAAGATCAACTGAACTTAGTCACTTGGTGAGGGAAGAAGAGTTTAAGATGGTTCCCAAATTTCTGATTTGAGTGACTTGATGGGACAAGTGTCTAAGAAAAGGTGCAATTTCGGACATGCAGGTGGAAGTAACCTATGAACATTTGGATGTGCGAATTTCTTCAGGGGAGATATATGAGCCAGGGATATAGATTTGGGAATCATTGCTATATAGCTGGTAGTTGAAGTCTTTAGAGTAAGAAAGAGGAGAAAACATGCTTATTTAGAAGAGGAGAATGGAAAAGAATCCTGAAGAGTGGTCTCATGGAAACTGAAGGAGGAGGGAATTTTGAGGAGAGAATAAGGAACAATGAATGCTACATGCCTTGAGCAATGAATTGAAAGTCACTAACTGAGTGGTTGTATTTGGCAATATAAGAATCGTGGGTGGCCATTGGCCAAGAAATTTCAGGGATATGGGGTACAAAACCTTGATTGCATGCAATTGGTTAAAGACTGAGTGGGTTTTGCAGTTTTTTTAAAAGTGAATGAGAGGTGAAGAAATAGAGACAGCAGGTATCCACTGTGTTCCAGGTTCTTGAATATGAAAGATAAGAGAAAAAATAAGAGCCAGGGAAAGATGCACAATGGAGTTTTTCAATTCTTTTGTTTTTCCCACTTATTCCTTGATTAAAATGTTGCTTTTGTTTGCATTTTTGTGAGTTAATGTTAAACTTTATATTTTTCTATAATTAATGATTCTATAATACTTTGGTTAGTGGCATAAGTTTTAAAGGATCAGAGTTGACCCAAACCAAATTAAGTATAAATACTAAATTGTGTGATCTCTATAATTGCACAGGATTAAGAAATATTTATGACAGAAATATGTAAAATCATGATTGAATAAAAGGAAGAAGTTGACAGCGTGTTGGATAAATGTGAGATATCTTACAAATGATTTTTAAATGAGGCCATCTGTTAAAGCTTGCTGATGCTCTCAGTCTGGAGCAAGAGGTTATTTATGTTTTCACGCAAATCAGGCTTTAACCAAAATACTTTGGAAAAAACAGATGCCTTATAGAAATTCATTATTCCTAAAATAATTATAACCCTCTAAATGTTAACATCTCTTCCTACAAAGAATGGTATTATGCTAATACTGTTTATATATATGAATGTGAAATTATTGTATCATTGCTGTAGTGCAATGCAATGGTTTCTCCCTCCCCCCACCCCAAACCTCCCCCAGGAGATACATGCCTGGAGATACATGCCTGCTTACCAGGACCAATTTTCTACTTATTTAGCCAAAAATAATTGACCTTTGAAAGTCATAACCCAAGTAGTTGCATTTAAACTAAAATCTAAAGACAAACCCAGTCTTTCAGACATTCTCTCCTTCCAGTCTCCTGGTCTTTTTTTGACACTCCCCTCCGCATAAGTCTTACCAGATACAGTGAAGTAAAGGAAATTTCATAATAGAATATCATTTTGTTATATTTCATTCATGCTGTAGATGAAAAATTAGTAATATTTTACTAGAAAATGAACTTCCAGTGTTAGTGCTCTTTTATGAACATGCATATTCACTTACTTACAAAGAGTAAACAGCATATACCCAAGTGCCTAGAGACAGAGAAATTATGAAAGTCCCTAACTTCTATATTCGTGTTACATTAATTTGAGTCTACATAAAAAGAGATCAAATTTGTGAGGGATGGAGGGAAAAAACTGAAGAGACTTCTTATTTGCAGCTTTTATTATTACTGGTAGAGCAATAAATTAGATACAGAATAATATGTTTGGTTTCTCTAATTTATGGCATTTTGTTAACGTTGTCCCTGAATGAAATGCTGAACCAAATTCCTATGGCCTATGAAGACCTTGGTCAGAGTTCACTTCGGTAGTTTGAGAAGCTTATAAGCACAGATTCTTTATTTAGAACACTAATACAAGTATTATTAATTGGTGTCTTCTTATCCTCTGAGAATGCATTTAGCTCCAGTAGGTTCTTACCACTTGAAACTAACGGCTTACCCACTCAGATATTACATCTTATTTCCCCTTCCTAACTGCTCTTAGTGTTAAAGCCTTTGTCAGAATGGAGGATGAAAGGAGGATGGGAGACTTACACAAGTGGAAGCCCCTGCCTAGCTCTGTGCTCATAATAGGCAGTCTACACCCACTACTGTCACATCGCATGTTCTGTTTCCTCTAAAATAGTGTGCTCTAGTGACCTTCAGGGAGGCTTTACAGTCCAATGGTCTGCATTTGAGAGTTTCTCCCACAACTGACTTGTTGGAAACTGTGTGAGCTTGGCAAATAATTTCTCTCTGCCTGGGTCTCTTCATCTGCTAGATACAGTAACAGCACCTTGTACAGCATAGTTGAGAGGATTAAATAAATTAATATATTCCAAAGGCTTGCCACAAGGCCTGAATGATTACATTGTGGTGGTGGTTTCTCTCACAAAGAAGCATTACTTTGCTCATGGAAACCAGAAGGCAACTAAGAGGCAATAATTCTGCTCTCTACAGTCCTTTATATACTAAAGGAATATTGGTGGTTCCTGTGAAATGGCCCCCAAAATACTACTGTTCCTCTCATAAAGGAATGGAAAAGAAAACACCACGTGCTTTCACAAGCATTATCTCATTTAATCCTCAGAACAATTCTTGCAAGATAGATTAGCCAGTTTTTACGTGTGAGAGACCTGAAGCCTGACACAGATCAAATGGCTACTGGATAACAAAGTCAAGATTTAGAGGCTGAATTGCTGGCATGTGGGCCATAGCTGTTTTCCTCCCTTTCAAGATGTGGCAAATTGAAAGAGACCTCACCAGTCTAATCCATCTGCCTCTTCTCCCTTCACGTGAGAGATGGCACACATGGTAGACACTCAAATGACGCCTGCTCATTAACCAGTTACTTTTTTTTCCTAAAAAGAAAATACACATTTTGCATCTTGAATATTGCAGTGGTTTATTTGCACTAAATGAGCATCTATGACTGCAGAAAAGTAAAACAGAACTTCATATGTGAGACAATTATCCTAATGCAACCTATATCCTCTTCTCCTTAGTATTACAAAGTCTGAATTAATGAGAAAGCATAATTCTAGTAGCTTCCTATCCTCATCCTATTATGATCTTGTTTATTTCTTTAAAGAAAATGGCCCTAGAATTTTTGCCTTTGGCCAAAGACCATAAAATTCTTATCTGGTTATAACTTTGTCTAAAAATAAGAAAACGGGATCCCTGGGTGGCACAGCAGTTTAGCGCCTGCCTTCGGCCCAGGGCGCGATCCTGGAGACCCAGGATCGAATCCCACGTCGGGCTCCCGGTGCATGGAGCATGCTTCTCCCTCTGCCTATGTCTCTGCCTCTCTCTCTCTCTCTCTCTGTGACTATCATAAATAAAAAATAAATAAAATAAAAATAAAAATAAAATAATAAGAAAACCATATGAACAACAGTTATTTTCCACCTAAGGTAATAATAAAGATAATAGTGTTTACATGTAATCAGGCACTTGTATCATCGGGGACTTTAGAGAATCAAATTTCTAAATAAAGTTATCTTTACGGCATCTTTTTCAAACTGACACACAGCTATGACAATACTATTGCTATTTTGCTCAGCTAAATCATGTCTGAAATGTTTCTGTGACTGAAACCCTTTCATCCTTATCCTGCTTATGCTAGTCACTTCAGGACCTATCCACCATTCCATCCATCCTTTCAGCCATATTTATGTCTCTAACTATATATTTAGGTTTATATTCATCACCTGTATTTATATATTTATTTTGCTCTCCTCATGGCACAGAGCAGAAGACTCTCTCACTGACTAGTTGTGTAATATAATTACATAAACTTAGGAAAGTTACCTGACCTCACTGTTCCTCACCTTTTAATCTTTATTATGTGTCACCCACTGTGCCAGTTGCTCTGTTTCACTTATTGTCATGTAAATGTAAAAGGAGAGGCCAAAAAGCTTAAATAACTTACCCATGTGTCATGGCTGTAAGTAGCAGAGCCAGAATTCAAATACACATCTGTTTAAAACCTTTGCTGAGCACTGCCAAAGCATAGTACCTCCCCTGACCACATTGCCTCTAGAGCATTAATTTGGTGAAGGTTTTTCATACTGCCACCCTCCATACACACCCCCACTGTGCCCCCAACTAACTGCTCTTACAGGTATAAATATGTAATATCCCGCTTAATAATGTCATCATTTTTTTTCCACGCCAGCAATCCTGAGGGATATGACACACTTACAGTAGTGGCTTAACATGGCTTCTCAAAATATGAGTTTCAGGATCTGGGTGACAAGGAGCAAGTGTAGTTTGAAGAATCCCCCTTCATGGGCAGCCCGGGTGGCTCAGTGGTTTAGCACCGCCTTCAGCCCAGGGTGTGAATCCTGGAGACCTGGGATCGAGTCCCACATCGGGCTCCCTGCATGGAGCCTGCTTCTCCCTCTGACTGTGTCTCTGCCTCTCTCTCTCTCTCTGTTTCTCTCATAAATAAATAAAATCTTGAAGAATCCCCCTTCTTTAATGAGATCTAAATATGTACTAAAATATAACAATCTAGAGTATCAGCAAGACACTATTCTCAGCACTTCCCTTGTGTTCACTCATTTAATCCTCACAACTTTGAAGTTAGGTCTCTTATTATCATTTTACTGACTAAACTACTTAGATGCAAGGAGATTAAGTACTTTGCTCAATTTTTGCTCAATTTTTTGCTCAATTTTGCTCAATTTTTTGCAAGGATGAACCATATACTCAGTGCTGTCCTGGTAGACTCCAACTTGGAAGGACACCTGGTTAAAAAATTCAGAGTGTAAATTACTACTACTGTCCCCATTCTCACTTCTCCTTCTCCTTCCTCCTCCTCCTCCTCCTCTTCTTCTTCTTCTTCTGATTTAATTTATTTGAGAGAGTGAGTGTGTACAAAGTAGGGGTGGGGCAGAGAGAGAGGGAGAGAGAGTCCCAGGCAGACTCCACGGTGAGCACAGAGCCCACCGTAGGGCTCAATCTCATGACCCTGAGATCAGGACCTGAGTCAAAACCAAGAGTCTGTCACTTAACGGACAGTGCCACCTAGGCAATCCTCTCACTTCTTTTCAAGTGTCAGTTTTCTCACAGGCTTCTCAACAAATAGCCCATTGACTTCTAGTTCTTTGCACCAGTAGATGCTTAAGAAATGTTATCTTGTGGTACCTGGGTGGCTCAGTCAGTTAAGCATCCGACTCATGATTTTGGCTCAGGTCATGATCTAAGGTTCATGAGATCAAGCCCTAAGTTGGGCTCCCCACTCAGTGCAGAGTCCCTTTGGACTCTCTCCCTCTCCCTCCATCCCTCCCCACCCCCACACACTCTCTCTCAAATAAATAAATGCATCTTTTAAAAAAGAAAAAGAAATTATATCTGGTTAGCTTGAAACAACTAAGTGTTTGGCAAGAATGTGTAGTATAGTAGTTAAAAGAGTGCAGACTCTCAAGTCTATCAGACAGACCTGTCCCACCACTTACTAGTTACGTTAATGTAGACAAGTTACTTCACCTTCTTCCTTGACTGTGAAATTGGGACAATAATAATATTATCATCATGAAATGACTGTGAGGGTAAACAGAGAAATGCTGTAAAGTCCATGGTACACATAGTAAATATTAGTCGTTACTAGTAATAGTTAATGTGTTCTTTACTGAGCAGGTTTTCTCATGTGCTTTCTTACTCAAAACCTTTTTAATATAATTCTGTGGCTTGGCTTTGAGGCAGAGACTTTGGAAGTAATTTTAATCCTTTCAAATACCAGAATACCATTTCATACTTCCCTAAATTTCCTACATTAAGATTTAAGAAGTCTTAATATTAGGGGCACCTGGGTGGCTCAGTCACTTAAGCATCTGACTCTTGATCTCAGCTCAGGTCTTGATCTCAGGGTTGTGAGTTCAAGCCCTGCATTGGAGTCCATACTGGGCATGAAGCCTATTTGAGGAAAAAAGTATTTTTTTTTTTAAGATTTTATTTACTTATGAGAGAGAGAGACAGCACAAGTGGATGTGGGGGGGAGGGCAGAGGAAAAAGGAGAAGCTGACTCCTCCCTGAGCTGGGAGCCCAGTGCAGGGCTTAATCCCAGAACCCCAAGACCATGACCTGAGCTGAAGGCAGATGCTTAACCGACTGAACCACCCAGGCGCCCCAAGAAGGAGTCTTAACATTAAAGAGCAGCTACATTTACAGTAGTTCAACAAAGCAAGTTAGTACAGATAATTTAAATGATACCGTCATAGTGCCTTCATTTTCATTGATCATTTTTTCAGAACATCTTTTTTGTTATGTACTTTATGAATTTAAAACATGACTAAAGATGAATTTCTTAATATGTACAGTATGTTTTCTGAGCCTGTTAATTCTTTAAAGAAATTAAAGGAAAAATAATGAAGACATGTTATACAGGTACTTAATTTTTTTTAATCTGTGGTAGTACTATGGTAATTAATGCTTATTTTATGCAAACTAGACTATATCTGTTAACGGACACATTACTGTCAAGAAAATATTACTTGTCTTAATTATCAGTAATGAAGCAGGGATAAGCTGCTCACTTAGATATAATATATCTAATGACCTTTTCAGTTAGAGGTTGTGATGAAAGGTATCAGTTTCACAAATTATGCTTCATTCAGCTTCTGGCCTTTGTGTAGATTAATGTTTTGTGGATGAGTTTTAAAGTCTGGCATAAATTGTGTTTGGTGTTTAAAATTGATTTAGTGTCTTGCTTTTAGTACATCATTTTCTCGTTTATAAAGCCTCAATTTTATCATCAAGCTTAAAAAAATAGTCCATAGTAAATCTAGGACACTTTGCTAACTGCCAATGTTCTTTTAACCTTACCAAATAAAACAGTACATATATTTACAATTGTTTAATCAAAGGACAAGTTTCTTTGTTATTTCTAAATTTAGGGCAATGAGTACAATATTTATAATGACAATTTTGAATTAGGAATATATTTATAATACTATTTTTCCTAATTAGATTTCCTGAGCTAACAAAAAGCTGATTATTGTGATAGAATTCGTTATATCCCTTAATCAGCCTCTTACTAAATGATACATATCTTATCTCAGAGTACTGAAACATCATTCAAGGACTCATAGATTTAGCCTTGTATTCAGACCAATAGGAAAATTGCTCCCATGTTTTATGTAATTAAGGATTTAAATTTTGGAGGTTGATGCAATGTAGCAAATCGTTTTCAGATTTTTTAGGCTATAAAACCCTTTCTTTCTATGAAATCATATTAGAGACCCAACAAAGAAATCTAACAAAATTGGAGCCGCTCTGCTTGAATAGAAAAGTATTCCTATGGTAACTTGAAGGAATGCAGTACTCTCAAAGAGCAGATTTTTGATACTATGATCCTGTTGGTTCTATTATTAACAGAGCCCAAATACTAAAGCAGGAAAGAAGGGTACAGACCATCTTTTTCAGCTCCCTCATTCTAACAATGATGCATCTAAAATTTAAAGGTATAATGTGACCAGCCTAAGTTTCTGTGGTCAATACAGTGCTTTGATCTGAAATCTAAAAAATTTTGGGGTGAATGGGTAGCTCAGTCGGCTAAGCGTCTGACTCTTGATCTCAGCTCAGGTCTTCATCTAAGGGTCATGAGGTCAAGCCCTGCATGGAGCCTACTAAAAAGGTTAAAAATAAAAATTAAATCTAAAACAAATTATAGTACTTACAATGATGGAATATCTTTCTTACTCTCTGTTGCCCTACTACTATAATAATGAATTTTGAAAACTCTTTGATTTAAAGAACAGTTTCCAAGTTGCCTCATCTTTGCATTAAAAAAAAAGCCATAGGTTTCCATTTTCAAGGACACAGTAAAGTGTCTTACTTGTCCCAAAACATTGACTATTTACTTCTTGCTCCGTTGCTCTTTTTGGAATTATGTAGAATGATGGGTCCTGATTTTCCACTCTGGCTTTTCCAAGGAGCAGGAGTAGGACTGGGTCAACAGAGCAGGAATTTTCCTGTGCTATACTTAAATTCTTTCAGTTCCTCAAAGATGTATTCACACACGGTGTTCCCTCAGATTGAAATTCTCCATTTAACAGCTCCTCCAATCAGCTTAACTTGTATTTATCCTTCATGCTATGGTTTAAATGTCACTGCCTCCTTTGGGCCTTCCCTGATCCATCCACACCAAGTCTGGATTGGATACCACTCATTTGTGCTCTCACAGCATCCTTAACTGTCTCTTATCATAAGCAGTTACCATGCTGCAGTGCAATTACTTCTACCATCCCCTTCTACACTTCCATAAATATGGAGACCACAAATGTCTTGTTCATCATTGAATCTCTAAGGTCTAGCAGAGTTCTGACACATGGCTAGTGCCCTATAGCTAGCTGGGGAAGGAAGGGAAGGACAAAGACTCCCGTTTCCTCAAAAGAGGTAACATGTTGAATGGAGTAAGTCTTAGACTGGCTTCTTGTTGAAGAACAGCCACTGACTTCCTATGTGACTTTGGAAGAGTTATCTACCTATAAACTTTTTGTTTCCCTTTCCAGTAGGATGATAATACTTTCTGTGCCTAGTTTTTGTGTTCTTCCTGCAGAAGTGAAAGTTTTCTCTGTATCAGAGCTTTCTTCTCAGTTTCTGAAGTATAATGGAGGAGAAAGTCACTTTTTCCGTAAGATATCAGGTTAAAGACACTTCTCTTGGAAAATCATTTCTTAAAAATCATCTTGTTTTTTCCCCAGGTCCCAAGAAATTGAATAATGGGCCAACTTCTTCATTCATAAATAAGCCCATGGACTTTTAATGGTGATGATATTCTTTAAATAAAGTACTTGTGATTATTCTTGAGAATTTTTAGGATTTTGTTTCTTTGTTTCTGCCTTGAGATAGTACTTATACAACTTATAATTTAACACATGTAGTAGGTAGCTATGATGGAATTATTGTCTACAGTGTAAAATGTCTTAACTTGTTTCAGTCAAAAATGAGGAATTTAAATGCACCTAATCGGGTCTCATCAAAAGCAGTACCACTCTCCCAATTATTAATTATATTTTATATTGGTTAGAGCAATTGATAAAGTGACTAGGGTACAAGTAATAGAAGAGGTAAGGGAATTGTCCCACTTATTTTTTTCAGAAAGTTCAGAAAGAAAAAGTTAATTTCAAGAAAAAGACCCTTTAAACTTGAGTATCAGGGAAAATAAATTTTTTGAGAACTTTTAAGGGAAAATAATGCATGAACATAGCCAGAACAGCAGTTTATATTTAACAGAACTAAATGGCCACATTTTCAAGTAAAGTACGCCCTGGCATTTGAACAGCTGTTATATCTAAATCAGATTTGAATACTGTTGTTTAACCTTCCCAGCTGTAGCGGGGGTGGTTTGTTAGTCTAATTCAGTATAAAATATGCATAGTATACTTAAATTTGAAACTTTAAATACACATTTGTATTAAAATGATAAATTTTAGTCATATAAGCCTATTTTAGATAAGCTCATTATCTTTCTGTGAGTTATATATTATTCTCAACTATATTGTATGTTTGCACAGATTTTAAACAATTAAAATATCCTCAAACTCTTCCCATGTGATTTATGGGGTTTCTTTTTTTTTTTTTTTACTTTTGTGTTAGTAATGAACCAAAAATATATACATTTATCTACATATAATTGTATTGATGTATTCATAAAATAGTCTGAATTATATTTTTCCTTTATTTCTTTCTACCTGATTCTCTGACCGCAACCACATTTTCTTTACTAATACAGTCGTAGAAATGGAGTGAGACAAGGCAAAATAGGAAGGCAAAATAAAAGGCCAGTAGTACTTCTTGATCTTACAGGGCTGAGGCTAAAAGGGGTTAAGATCAAAATACATATGACCATGTAACAGATGAACATAGTGAATAAAATTTTTCATAGAGTACTGCTATACTAGAAAATACTGCCTGGTGTTTGAAAAAGGTAATTTCGTAATAAACACAAATGCTCATAGGTATACATCACAATTGCATGTACACACACATACAGATACATACAGAAATAATTATGGATGTATCTGTATGTGTATGTATGTGTCTTTATGTCTTATATACATAGATATATTACCTAGCTTTGTCTTTAGGAAAGCTTACAAACAGTAACAACTGAAGGAATACCCCAAGTACCCAGATATTGATTTCTAAATATCTTCCCTTGCTAATTAAAAAAAAAAAAAAGGCAGGGAGGGAAGGAGGTACCTCCAGGCAAAATAGCTAATTCTAGGGGTAAGGCACAGAAAGTGTAACATGAGACTAGAAGTTTTGTCAAAAAAAATAGGGAGGTACTCATAAGAAAAGGCACAGAAGCCACTTTGAAGAGGACCCTTCTAACCAAATCTGGGAAACTTGAGTTTCAAAGTAAATAATAGAAGATAACCCACTGAGTAGAATGGAAATCTATGCGTCCATACTGCTACAGATACATACATACATACATACATGGACGGATACATAAAAAGAGAAACCTCTTTATAGTAGAATACCAAATAATAAACATCAAAGCAATGATGACATAGAAAATTACTATTTGACATTGCTTTGTCTGCTTCAGTTGGGAGTTTTCAATGGAGGCTCAGGTTGATCAGTGGGTTTGATGTCAGAATACTGACAGAATCTGAGAACATTGCCCTTACAAACTACTAATCAGTTACAAAGAGAAAAAGGGTGATTTTACAGTGGAAAACCTGATGAACAGCATGGCAGGTGACCATCACAGGTGGATCGACATCATGTATAGCACATCACCTAGATGTGAAGCCCTAGAAGAACAGAATATCATCTTAGTGTCTTCCCTGCCCAAAAAGCATGATCAGGAGGAAAAAGAAGGTAGACCTACATTTATGTTTAGCCTACAGTAAAAGTCATGTGTTCTTGAAAAACTGTCAACCTGAGAGGCAAGGAGGGACTGAGAATATGAGAAGAGAATGGATATTCTGATATTGCTGGGGCAATTGACAGAAATGAAAATGGGGTCTGTGGATTGGTGCTAGTGTCATATCAGTGTTGATTTCCATACTTTAACAATTGCATGAGAACTATGTAAGAGAATGTCCTTCCTTGGGAAATACCCACCGAATATTTAGGGGTGATGGGAATCGTATATGCCGATTATTCTTAAATCGTTCAGAAAAGGTTAATCATGGGTATATAAATATATTTGGAGAAGTATACCTATATTTTTTTAAAGTATACCTATATTTAAAGGAAAATAATTTAAAGAAAGATGAAGCAAATGTTGTGAAGTGTTAAAAGTTGGGGAACCTACTGTGAAGGATATGAGAATTTTGTTCTATTCTTGCATGTTTATTTATGTTTGAAAATATTTCAACAAGTTAAAATGTTTGTCTAAAAGGTGATTTAAGTATCTCAATCAAATACATTAATATTTCTGCAGTAAAACTTATGAGTACTCACACAAGGCAGATTAATAAAAACTATAAATAGCTTTATGAAAGTTCAGGCTTTGCCACCAAATGAGTTAAGGTATTCACAGTATTTTAGATTTGGAGGGATTGAAGATAAAGATAGTAGATCTTTATAAGGTATCAGAGTCCCAGATAAGTATTCCTATATCACACATAGTGTAGGAGAACCAAGTCCAGAACCAAAGTCTCCTGATTCCCAATCCAGTAGTCCTTGTGTGACAGATTCCTGAAGGAAGATAGGGACATTTGTATTCAAAATCTGATCTTTGGGAATTCGTTTAGGAAAGTGTTAGATTTATAAAATGGCCCTTAAATCCATATCATTGGTTTCACCTAGAGGGCATGTTCCATGTTGCAATTTTCAAATTCATCTCAAAGAAGTATAGAAAAGCTTCTTCTTTTCCTCCCTTATTCCCAATAGGGTGATATAAATGTAGGAGTGAGTACATTTTTTTTCCTCTTCTCTCTGCCTCTCATCCCCTTCCCAGCTCTCTTACCCTGTAAGATTTTCTTCCTCTCTACAGAATTATAGCATAGACTTGGGCTTCAGTCACTATTTTTTTCTGATTCTGATTTACCAATCACTTGAATAAGACCTAAAATGTTGAAGGATAATAACATACAATATCCTATTAGTTTTAGGTGTACATCATAGTAATTCATTATTTTTATACATTATGAAATGATCCCTACAATTAGTCTAGTTACCATCTATCACCATACAAAGTAATTACAATATATTGAATACATTCCCTGTGCCATACATTACATCCCCATGCCCAATGTATTTTAAAGTTTTATTTATTTTTTAAAAGATTTTATTTATTTATTCATGAGACACAGGCAGAGGGAGAAACAGGCTCCATTCAGGGAGCCCCATATGGGACTCGACCCTGGGGCTCCAGGATCACGCCCTGGGCCGAAGGCAGGAGCCACACCGCTGAGCCACCCAGGGATCCCCTGTTTTAAAGTTTTAAATAGCCATTGACTTGAACTGTTGTATTAAAAAAAGAAAAAAAAACTTCTCTCGAACATGTTTCTCCCTATACTATTTTGTATAGTTAACACTTTTGTACTCAAGGATTTCCTTTTCCTCTTTTTAGTGTCCTTGTCTTATCAGGAAAAGAAATATTTTGGGATATTTTCAGTTATATAGCCAATATGGATAAGTCCATTTCAAGGGTTGCATGCTATTATTTAAACTGTCACAATTGCTTAAGTAGGTTTTTAGTAAGCTGCTTCTGTCTCTTAATATTTTTATTCTTCAAATCCTTTTAAAAGATTTTTCTGGAAATAACCAAGAATTGTTACAGTCTTGCTACTTAAATATCTACATGATTAAAATAAGATTGCTTATGAGTAAAAGTATGCCATTGCCTTAATTAACTTCTAATGTCTTTCAACTTATGCCTTTAGATTGAATATCAACTGTTAGCACAGTAGGAAGCAAATAATATATTTATAATTATTATTATATAATATATATATAATTATATTTCTGTCTATTCTTCTAAATTTTTCTTATTTAGTAAATAAAATTATAATTGCATTTCCCAAGTAAACTTCTTTAGTCACCCATAATTACATAACAGGTGTCTGGGGTTATAATAAACATGTTAAGACAGAAGGGTTTTGAACACTAACATTCTAAGATTTTATTTAAATAATTAGGCTTGAGGGACGCCTGGGTGGCTCAGTGGTTAAGCGTCTGCCTTTGGCCCGGGGCGTGATCATGGAGTCCTGGGATTGAGTCCCCGCCTCCGTCTCCCTGCATGGAGCCTGCTTCTCCCTCTGCCTGTGTCTCTGCCTCTCTATCTTTCATGAATAAATAAATAATCTTTAAAAAAAATTATAATTAGGCTTGAATTAAAAATATATGTAGGAGAAGAGAGGAATGGCAATTTTTTATTTACTGTATATGGAATTTCAGTTGGGATAATATGGAAGTTCTAGAGATGAGTAGTGGTACAACAGTGGAAATGTACCTTAATGACACTGAAATATACATTTAAAAATGTTTAATGATAAATTTTATGTTTTGTATATTTTATCACTATATGTATTTAAAATCTCATATATAGATTTTCATCTGTATGTGTTTCTTCCTTGTCATGGGCTTTTGCCAGCATTTAGCCTTTTTTTTTTTTTTAAGATTTTATTTATTTATTCCTGAGAGACGCAGAGAGAGAGGGAGAGAGAGAGGCAGAGACACAGGCAGAGGGAGAAGCAGGCTCCACGCAGGGAGCCTGACATGGGACTCGATCCTGGGTCTCCAGGATCACACCCTCGGCTGAAGGCGGCGCTAAACCGCTGAGCCATCCGGGCTGCCCCCAGCATTTAGCCTTTAACCATAATATATGCTGTTTATTCACTTAATATATGTTACATTTTCATTCTATGTTAGGTATATATTCTGACTGTAAAAAATTATTGAAAGGTATTTTTAATTGACTCCACCATATTCTTTAGTTATGTGATCTTACATAAGGTACTCAACTGCTCTAAACTTCAGTTTTCTTATGTATAAAATAAGGATAATAATACCTATTCAAAAGGCTGTTACGAGGAGTAGTTAACATAAAAATTTTTATTGGGAAAATGAATGTTATTCATGTAAAGCACTTAGCACACAGTAAAATGCATAGAAAGCACTTGAGAAATTATAGGTGCTAGCACTTTTTATTAAACATTGCAGGGGCACCAGGCTGGCTTTCAGAGAAGTATGCAGCTCTTGATCTCAGGGTTGTGAGTTCAAGCCCCACAATGGGTATAGAGATTACTAAAATAATAATAATAAACTTAAACTTTGCAGTTATTTTTGTATCTGTTGCTTGCATTTCTTGTCTGTCTTTGGGGTTGCATATATGGGTTATATCTTATAGTAACTGCCTGTAGTCTCTTTGTTTACTTGACTTGCTAAACATGACACACAAAAAGGATCCCCTGACCCTGTGTTTGTCTCTTTGGACCCCTTCAGCTTTCCAGGCATTGCACCAGTGGCTTAGTCAACAAGCCCACTAAATGAGGGAAACAGAAAGAAGACCAGCATGCTACATGCTGGTATTTCTGCAAAACAACCCTCATTGCCCAGCTATCCCCAGAGAGCTTGAAACAATTCTAACATCTTTCAGAATTAGATAGTCTCCTTATTCATTCATCTTGTGGGATTGTTAGTTTTAAGCAATTACTATTGATCAAAAAGGTTCAACAACAACAACAACAACAACAACAAAAAGTTTAAACAGTGTTTTTCAAAGTATGCATATCCTACCTTTAGCATAATTTATAGATTTAAAATCTGCTTCATTTATGAGAGGATTTAGGCAGATACCTAGTTTCTATTATTATCACATTACTGAAATGCAAAATACCTAGACAGAAAGGAACCTCAGAAGTTTGTCTCTTCAATCCCTTTTCTCTAAGGACCTTGTATCTTATCTGTGGTTGTTATCCGACTGTCCTGGAACAAGCCTGTGATTTCTCTGTAGCAATCTGTGCCAGTACTTCACATTATATTTTTTAAGAAAACCAAAGTATTTTCTAATCGAAAAGTAAGTATTAGGACACTCATTTTTTTTCTTTTAGTTAATATTCCTTCTCCTAAAATAATTCTCAAATTGTTTGAAAATGAAGGCCAAGAACATAGAGGGAAGTAGAAATAACGTGAAATAGTTAAATATGTCAACTTTTGTGTATTTGTCCCAAAACTTAAAATTTTTAAATATTATATGCCCTCACATATTCAGCACTTTTAATTTCACCTAGAGCACACTTCTGAAATCTGATAGGAACAATATTGTGAAGTTTAATTATATTTTTATGGCCTATGCCATCTGTGCATTTGTTCTGTTTACAATATTAATAGAGTATTAAAAAAATAATACATTTAGTTTGCAGTGCAATCATCTTATCATAAATGCATCAAAGCAAATTATGTCTTATCATTTCGGATCCTGTTCTTACATGGTGGATTTTTGTATTTGTTTGAAAACAGAAATACTTCTCAGCTCCTAAAAACCTTTTGTGGTTGATTCAAGTAGAAGACACAAAACTCGTGTTTTTGGTACTTAAAACAAATTCTAATTTAGATGAAAGAAAACACTAGAATTGTTTAATATAGAGTAATATATGACTTAATGATTATTTACTGATATCTAAAAACTAAGACTTTTCAAGTCACCATGTAAATGTACCTATACATAATTGCTTTATTGTTAGGATCTTTATATTGAGGCAAACAGATAGATTTAAGAACTGTTACTGTACAAACTTGAAACATGCATGCGCAAAATCTTTCTACTTGATAATTTAATAATTTATCCAAAAAAATATTATAAAGGTTAAAATTTCTCTACAACTAGAGTCTATTATCTATCTTAATAAATGATAATGATGGTTATATCTTATTTTTTAAAATTCTTTGAATAAAAAAAAACAAGCCACCATTATCAAAACATCTATTAAGTTCTCTAGAGGCAAGAAATATGTATTAAATTAATCTTTGTGATGCTTAAACATTGCAAATGTTTGACATTCTGCATGTCAAATTTTCAGAATGACGTATTTTATACATAACACTATATAATATTTAGCGCCACATGTAAGTTCGTATATATCATTCCATATATATAACCATATGAAGTAAATCTTACTATTCATGTTCATAGGAATGCTGTCTAATATCCTTGATATTCAACTAAAGATAGCAACTTGTCAAAGTCTTTATTTTACCAGGTATAGTCTATTGAAGAATATTTTGGAGGTGCCTGGATGGCTCAGTCAGTCAAGTGTCTGGTTCTTGATTCCAATTCAGTTCATGATCTCAGGGTCATGAGATCAAACACCACATCCAGCTCTGTGCTCAGCAGGAGTCTGCTTGAGATTCTCGCCCTCCACACCTCCCACATACATATGTACTTTCTCCCTCTCTCACAAATAAATAAATAAATCTTTTTAAAAAATAAAAATGAATTTAAAAAAGTTTTGTATTAAGTAAACTCTCCCCCAACATGGGGCTTGAACTCATGACCCTAAGATCAAGAGTCCCATTCTCTATTGACGGGGCCAGCCTGGTGTCCTATATTGAAAATAAATTTTTATATACAACAAATATTGAATCATCCTTGTGTATCATAAGTGTGGATTGGATACATGTAATGGATTCACCTATCATGACCTCCCTTTACCTATTCTTTAACAATGTATTATTTTGTAATGTCTTCTGTGACTCACATATGTTCATATAATTCCAGGGTAAGAATTGATAAATTCTACTTTAACACTTGATCTTTCTTTTTTCTTTAAAAAGAAATCAAGTAATACATGACTAATTCTTTATTAGTTTTTTATTGTTGCTGTACCAAATTAGCACAAATTTAAAGGCTTAAAATATGTATTGTGTTCTGGTTCTGGAGATCGGAAGTCCCAAATCAATCTCATCTCACTGGAATAAAATCAAGGTGTCAGTAAGGCTAGTTCCTTCTGAAGGCTCTCATAGAGAATCCATTTCTCCTTGCCTTTTCCAGTTCTAGAGGCTGCCAGCATTCCTTAGCTTATGGCCACATTACTGCAGGCTCTCCTTCCATCATCACATCACCTCTGACTTTGACCATCCTGCCTTTCTCTTATAAGAGTTCCTGTAATTACATTGGGTTTAAGACAATCTTCCCATTTCAGCATCCTTAATTTAATCACATATGAAAAATCTCTTTTACTATGTATCACATCTTCCCAGGTTCCAGGTATTAAGGGCATAGGTATCTTTGGGGGCATACAAGGGCATTAATACAGACTACCACACATTTTTATTTTTTAGTTTTAATTCCTTACAGTAGTATTGTTTCTGCCACAAAGCGTTTGCACTAACTCTTGAGTCTTCCTGAAATACATTTTACATTGTCTCCTACCTAGATAATTCTTCCTACAGCTCCCAAAGTAATTTATACTGCACAGGGAAAACCTCTTACAGACTCTCTAACTAAATAAAATGTCTTCTCTTATACACCATGTACTTCATAGCACTTATCAGTTTATTGTTTTTATGTTTACCAATGTGATTCTTAGACTGACTTTTTTTTTTTTTTTAGACTGACATTTTTATCCCAATATACTTTATAAACTCTGTAAGGACAGGTACCATGAGTATATCATTGTTGTTGTTTTTTTCCACCTTACTATTTCCATTGTCTTTTCAGTAAATATTTGTGAAAGGAGTGAATAGAATAGTCTTTGCACATTTCATGTGATGTCTATTCCTGAATATTTTCTGAGGCTTTTTCTCCTTACACTTGTGAATGGAATCCTTTTTCTATTTTATTGCATTTTTGTATTAATGCTAAAGTTGATCTTGTATCTGGCTAATTTACTGAGCCCTCTCATTAATGCTAATAGTTTACTCTCTTGAATTTTGAATTTTGCAGGTAAATGATCATGTGGTCTACAAATGATTGTTTTCTCTCTCTTTCTATTAATATTTATACATTTTATTTCCTTTTATTGTCTGATTGCATTGTTCAGGACTTGCAATATAATGTTAAATATATTGGGGAAATTGACCATCAGCTTTTGCTCCTGATATCAGTATGATTTATTCTTTTGTGTTACTATTTTTAAAAATTTGCTTTAGATATTTTTAGATCTCATTTTTCAGTTAAAAGATGTTTCCTCCTATTTTCTAGTTTAAGAAGAGTTTTTAATTGAATATTTCTTCTGCTGCTTCTTCAGTCTTTTAATATAATAGTAAGTTCCTACTTTTATATTTAGATTGCTTCTTCCTTGCCATTCTCTCTCTTTTCTTTTGTAATGCCTATTAAACAGTGTTGAAGTTTTTAGATGTAGTGTCCATAACTTTTCTTTAATATTAATTTTTCTCTAATAATTTATTTTCTTCCTTTTTGACTTATATTCTGAGAGAATCCCTTTAGCCTATCTTCCAGCTCACTAATTTCTTCTTCAGTTGTGTTCATTCTATTCATTAATAGAAGTTTTCTTTTTGACAGTCATAGTCTTATTTTCTATGTTTTCCAATTGGTTCCTTTCCTAACTTCGTATCTTAACCATTTGAGGATGTTAACTCTGTTGCAAAGTCTTCTTCTGTATGCTTTTTTATAAACTATTTCATAAGGTCTAATTTATTTTAGTAAAGTAGCCATGAATACTTAAATGTTTAAATGTCAAGTGATTCTTGGTTAGGCTCTTTGTATTTGAGATAAATATGGATCATGTATAGGTCTTTGTTTTTGTTTTTCTTTTTTACTGTTTCCTGGCTTAATCTGTCTCTAGGATTATAGAAGATGGGTAAGATGTGCTCCCAGGTTGAGAATGCCAGTAGTTGTCTTCTGAGAGTAGGCTTCCTTATGCCTTGGGGAATTCAGTAAATACCTGGGGTCACTGTTTGAGTTCTTGAATTTTATTTTTAAAGAATTTCTATCCATAATACAGAATAGTAAACCTGTAACTCCATGTTTTATTCCTACATTTTCTTTGTTTTTATGAATCTGTTTTCTGATTTCTCATTTATTCATCTTAAAAGTTTCTTGACTACTTCCTTTTCCATTCATTAAGTTTACTGTTATCCTTTAGGCAATTTCTTCCTTTGGTCTTGAAACACAACAAAGCCATTAAATTAAAGACTTCTATCTTATCTCAGATTTTTTTTTATTTATAAGCCTAATTACATTATGGAATGTAATTCTGATATTTAAATTTAGATTTTAAAATTTTAGCAGCATGTTATTCACAGCATAATTTGAAAACCAGTTTTCCATTAACTCCGAGTATATTGGCCATACTTCAGATTATAACATCAAAGATTTCAAGTTTTTTGGGATGCCTGGGTGGCTCAGGGGTTGAGTGTCTGCCTTTGGCTCAGGGTATGGTCCCATGGTTCCTGATAGAGTCCCACTGCCTATATTCTCCCTCTGCCTATATCTCTACCACTCTCTCTCTGTCTCTCATGAATAAATAAATAAAATATTTAAAAAACAAAAAAAAACAAAGTTTTCAAGTTTTTATTGATAGTGTCACATTATTTACTTAATTAGGGACCTTTTGATTTAAATATTATATAAGGTATCTAAAATATTCAAACTCATAGAAACAGAATAGAATGGTGGGTTGCTAGGAGTTGAGGGGAGGGGAAAATGGGGAATTATTGCTCAGTGGGCACAAAATTTCGTATTATACAAGATAAGTTTTAGGATTCTGTTCTACAACATAGTACCTATAGATAACAATACTGTATTGTATACTTTAAAGTATAAAAGAGGAAGGATGCCTGGGTGGTTCAGTCAGTTAAGTGTCTGACTCTTGGTTTGGCTCAGGTCATGATTTCATGGGTTATGAGATCAAGCCTCACGTCGAACTCTACACTCAGTAGAAAGTCTGCTTGAAAATTCTCTCCCTCTGTCCCTCCCTCCCTCAAATAAATAAATCTTTAAAAAATAATAAAATAAAATATAAAAGAGGCTAGATCTCTTATTAAATGTTCTTACCAAAAAAAGACAAAAACTCCACTACAAAGGGACACAAGGAAACTTTTTCAAGTGATAGATATATTTAATGCTTTGATTGTGGTGATATTATAATGGTTGTGTGTGTATGTCCCAAATCATCTAGATGTAAATATTAAATGAGTACAATTTTTTGTATATCAGTTATACCTCAATAAAAGTAAATGAATAAAATACTTATTTACTATAATCTTGCCAGATCTAGAAGAGAAGTTCTAAAAGAACCAATTAGTAAGAAAGTGAGAGCCAACTAATTGGTACTTTTTAAAGCTCTAGTATATCAGTACAAATGCCCTAAGAGATGACGCTGTTTTTTTTCCAGCAGTGAGAAAGAAGATTTAAACAATAGAGTTACAGAAGCTAGTTCACTTCTAGCTCATTATGAATCAAATATGATCCTTTCATTTAAGCTGCTCTTTTAGATTACCTGTGCCTGAGTCTCCACTATGTTAGTGTAACTGATCGAGTAAGTATGCAAGGAGAGGTGTTATTGGCATTCACAGTTTTGTTTGAAATAAAAATGTGATTTATTTCCCCACTTTTATGACTTTCTTTGGTAGCATATCCTTTTGGTCTTTAAAATATTTGAAACCTAACTAACTCTGTGAAAAGGGGGTCCTGAGTTAATTAATTTTATTAAATTGTTTACTGTGTAACAGTTTTCTGATCTATACATCTTACCATTGAATATTTTCAGTATTTGAGTCAAAACCATTTGAAAGAATATAAGCTCAAAATAGGCAATTGCTAGTGTGGAGCTCACACAAAACCAAATGTTTTAAGTAGGAAACCATCATGCATACAACAAACTTGGTGCCAGTTGGAAACAAGATGATGAGAAGCCATGGTAGAAACGAGATCTGAAATACCTTTTCCCAGAATTTTCCGTTGAAGGGTCTCTGTCTCCAAGAGAAGTCTTTGGAGGCCAATTAAGTTCACGCAAGAACAAGGAAACTGCCTCCAGGGAAGAGTAATGCCCTACTGAAAAAGCCAAGTCAGTATTAAGTGCCTAATATGTGCAAATGACTGGTACTAAAAGCCACTAAATATGATCCCTGTCTCCAAGAAGGAGTTTACCATGATAATTAATAAACTGCACTTTAGTGTTTGCAGACACCATGGATTTTAGTTCCAGCTCTGCCACTTAGTAATTATCCAGCTTTCAGCAAATATCTCAGTCTAATTCTAAGCCTCCTTTTCCTCATCTTGAGTAAAATGATATAATAATAAAAATACCTACGTAGTTCTAAGGATTAAATTATAAAGTACATGTGAATTACCCAGTACAATTACGGTACATCTTAAACACTCAATTTATATTAGCCACAAAATTAAGTGTCCTTGTATGGCAATCTTGTTTGAGAAACAAGATTTATACCCAGGACAAGCCAAATACCAATTCAAGATAATAATAAATTATTAGTTATCACTGTATGCTTTCTTTGATCACACTATATAAATAATGTACATGTGCATATTCCCTCCGCAAGCTGTTTGTTGCCTTCCTTGTACTATTCACAATCTTCAATATTTTTTACCAGCTTATCTTACTATATTGTAAGCTTTTTAAATGCAAGGGCTGTGTTTCTTTTTATAAATTTCTTGCACCCCCCATCACCCTACTACAGAGTAGACACTCAAATATTTATTGAATGTACAAATTAGAAGAGAATTATTGTTGGCCAGCATTATTAGCAAAGAGCATTATGGAGAAGATGAGATTTGAAAGGGATCTTGAAAAAGAAACAGGATTTGATTGGACAAAAAGAGGCAGAAGGCATTTGGGGGTGGGGTTGAAGGAAAATTGATACGTTAATAGGCATGAAATAACTAAAACACAGTAAGTACACCACACAATGAATAAGAATGGAGTCATTTGGGCAGCCCTGGTGGCTCAGCGGTTTAGTGCCACCTTCAGCCCAGGGCATGATCGTGGAGACCCGGGATCGAGTCTCATGTCAGGCTCCCTGCATGGAGCCTGCTTCTCCCTCTGCCTGTGTCTCTGCCTCTCTCTCTCTTTCCATCCCTCATGAATAAATAAAGTCTTAAAAAAAAAAAAAAAAAAAAGAATGGAGTCATTTAATTGTAGGGGAAAGAGACAATTGAAATAAATTTTTTACACTTCTTCATTTTACTAAAATATGAGAAAAATAAGACCCAGATAGTGACAGAATCAGGATTAGAATTCTTGCTTGTAGTAATGGAGCTTACAATGTAATAGGGGAGACTAGAACCTGTGGTTTAAGGCTGTCAGTTCCATCAAGGAAGAATTAGAGAGGTAATGACAAGCCCGGAGTTTACTTAGAAAACCTTCATGATATCCAAGCCCAAAGTGATAACGAAAACCAGAGTCAGAACAAGAGGAGTCAAATGTTGTGTTTTATTATGCTCTTTTACATTGGATGTGAATATTTATAGTTACAGTAAACATGGAAGCAGGTGGAGAACTGGTGAAAGTAGATATAATGCTGTGGTATACTGTAACTCAAAGTCTATGGTAACCTACTAGAACCATCAATGTAAAAAGCAAAATGTACTTTATTTTTAGATACTCTTTATGGAAATGCAGACAGGTTCCATAGAACCTAGGGATGATCAAAAACTTACCTGGGATACTTTTGAAAATGAAGGCTCTGCGTATACTATGTGATATTAGGTACTCTCATAACAAATCATACGCAGAAGAGCCATAGACAAATCAACCTTTCAGAAGTGGGCTGACGGTTTCTGACAGCAGTATAAAGCCGTCTTTCAGAGCCAGTAATTCAGTCAGGCCCATCTGAATCATTTCCTCTATAAATTGTCTTTAGTGGGATACAAGAAAAAGCACCAGTGAACTAATAATTATCCCTTCTTTGTCATCAGAGTGGCCTAGGTCAGGAAACTGCCACCTTAAAATTAATTTCATAAATTTTTATCTACCTGAAATTACCGTTGTTTTCTTAAAATATAACACATTTGTATGTGATCTGGTTTTTTAATACATATGGATCCAAAAAATCAGTATAATAGCAAAGATAAATCTGCACCTCAGAATTATTTTAGACTGATTTATTAAATCAAATATTTTGACCAAATATATTATTCATTTGTAATATACCAGTAGATATAGCTTTAGTCTTTTTATTTTTCTTTCCCTTCACTTTAACAAAAAATTATATTACATAATGAATTAAATCATAAACCTGCATATTAAAAATTGATCCATACTACAACTTTGTATTAATGATGCAGCTGATGAAAATAAGTATCAATAACCTAAAGATGCATGGTGCTAGGGACAAAGGTGGCATTTTACATTTTTATTAACACTTGTAATTTTCTCCTGCTTGATTTCTTTTAGGCCAAGCCCAATTTCTTCTAAACCATGGGTCAGTGAGCTCATGCTGATTCTCATATGAATGATGGGCTTGATTTTGCAAAGATATCACCAACTACCAATACCCAAGTCTAGCTACCATCATTATAAACAACCTAGAATAGAACAGTATGAATTTGAATGCGTTATTTTCTTTCATTTCACTAACTATGGCAATCCTGGACACTATCAAAATTGTGTATATTTGTAAAGTATTACATTTTTAAATGTTATTAATGTGATAATAACAAAATAGTATAAAACAAGCAAAATATTATCATGTTACACATATTTGTTATCCTTGCTAAACATCACAGAAAGAAAAAATACACCTTTATTTAAATGATCTTAATAAGGTAAAGTTTTGTATTAAATCATCTCTTACAACCAAATGTAAGTTTAAGAACAACAGGGTTTCATCAGAATATGATGCATATCTGCTTTAGTAGCTTTTCTACATCCTCCCAAATGAAAACAATATTATATTAATAAATCATAAGAGGTTTCTATTAGCTTGATAAATAAGTATGTTTAAAATACAAGTTAGAAAGGGATTTGTTTAAACACTTTAAGCCCTTATCATACTATTCTAGTGATGTCAAATACAATTTTCATTTTTAAAAGATTTTAGTTAGAAATTTAATCTTTGAAAATATTAATAACAGCTTACAGCAGGTAAGCTATAAAATAACACTGGATGCTGTCTATTTAGTTTCTGGTTGAAAAAGCACAGCAGTACTTTAGTTCATTACCTTTGAAAAAAACAGTAACAAGATAATACAGCTGCCTCTGATTAAGATGTAAATTCTTTCTAATTAGAATGTAAATTCTTACATTTAAATGAAGACATCAATTGTCAGGATGCCATATGATATCTTATTCCACCTTGCCTGAATGAAGCCCTCACTGCTCATCTATGGCACTAAAATAGTTTTGCAATCCCTTTGTTCTCTGATTCTTGTAATATTCTCTCTTCATGTTCCCTTTTCACATTGCTTTTGTTTGTTTTCCCCCTTGCATCTGATATTGTTGTGCCTTGGGATTTTGCAGAAATTTGGAATGAAAATTGAGTTCAGTCAGTGCCAGTATTTGCTTGTGCCTCAATTACTTCTGCTGAATTTTCCTCAATGCAAATCAGGCAGGTTGCATAAAGTGGTGCATGTATTTGAAATAATTAATTTTCCGTAAAATGATGGATCAAGTCCAATCAACCTTCATGAAATCTAAATAATAGAATAGAGAATTAGAAATTAATTAACATTTTGTGTTGTTAATACTTTATAGAATAAACTAGCAATAGTAAGTCTTACTGTTGATTCTAACTTTTTCTTTAGTAAATGTTGATGAAACCTGCTTCAATCATTTCTTTCCAGAAATATGCTAACAGGGAATCCTGTATCAATAACATTGAAGCAGAGGTTTCAAAGATTATATAAACAATTAACCATTGAGTTGAATTGTTCCTGCTTTTCTTTACTGAGCAATAGTGAAGTTTTGTCTTGAATAATGTACATCAGCTTATAGAAATCTGCTATTATATTGGATAATGCCATGAGCCTCTGGGCATAGTATCATACCTTCTTTTCCATCATGTTTCTTCAACCAAAAGAGGTATAGCTTTAGAGGCAAACCAGTTCAACCAACCTTATAGTGCTAGGGAAGGATAAACCTAGAAATTGAAAGAATGCTTTATGATACAAGGGCATCTCCCTAGTTTTTTTTTTTTAACTTTTTATTATAGAAAGCTGCAAACATATACAACACAGACAAATATAATGAATCCTATGTACCCATCAGCCATCATTAGTTGTTAAGGAGCTAACAGGGAAATAAAACATGCAAACCTGAAGTAATAATGAGTAACTTGTAAATAATAAAGAGTAATGCACAATAGAAGCTAAAATGAACTTAGAAAACATTAGTGCTATGGATGATTGGAGAAGTCTGTGTTGAACAGGCAGAGAAGAAAAAATTACAGGTGGAGTGGAGATGCCATAAGAAGAGATTTAAGAATGAGCAAAGTGGGGAGCCTGGGTGGTTCGATCAGTTAAGCATCTGCCTTCAGCTCAAGTCATGATCCCAGAGTACTGGGATCAAGCCCTGCATATGGCTCCATGCTCAGCAGAGGATCTACTTCTCCCTATCTCTCTCTAGCTCTCCCCCTCTACTTGTGTATGTGCATGCAATCTCTAATAAATAAATAAAATCTTAAAAAAAAAAAAAAGAAAAGAACACATTTTTTTTTAAAAAAGAATGAGCAAAGCCTTTGATAGTGTAGAAGAGACTGACATGATTTAAGCAGAAATTTCATATTTGTAAAAGTAGTTAAGTTTGGTAACATAAGGGAATACATTTTAGTTCAAATTAGCCAAAGATGTTTAGGCTTTGGAGTGACAGTATCAAAAATACCTTCTCTTTGCCCAAATAAAAATCTCTCTCTTATAATTAAGATCCTTTCCTTATTTCTCTCTTATCATGTTCACAAGTAGAAAGACATTTCTATTTACTAAAGAATGGATTACAAAGAGAAAAAATTTTCATCTCTAATCCAGCTAATTAAAATAGATGTTATTAACAAATCTGTAATGATAAATTTTACTATGTTGCATTTTACTTGACTTCTGTGCCCAGTATAATCAAGAAAAATGTCTCTTATTATTCATATAGTCCCTTGGAAGTTGTTTAAAACCACAATATATAGGGACACCTGGTTGGCTCAGTCTGCAGAGCATGAAACTCTTGGTTTTGCAGTCATGAGTAGAGGTTACTTGAAAAATAAAAAAAAAAAAATTTTAAATGACATATTTGTTTTTGCACATTTCCTAAATTGTGGTATTATTTACATACAGTATTAGTTCCCATTGCTACTGTAACAAATTACCACAAATTTAGCAGCTTAAACAATGCAAATTTACTGTCTTACAGTTCTAAAGCACAGAAATCCAGAGTGAGTCTTACAGGGCTAAAATGAAGGAGTCAGCAGAATTGAGTTCCTTCTAGAGACTCTAGGGGAGAATCCATTTCCTTGCTTCTCCAGATCCTAGAGGTTGCCTGCATTCCTTGGCTCATGACCCCATTCCTCTATCCTCAAAGCTAATAATGTTAGGCTGAATGAGTCCTTCTTACACTGCCATCTCTCTGCCACTTTTAAGGAGCTTTGTGATTACATTGGGCCCCTGGAATAAACCTGGAGCATCTCCCTATTTTAGGGCCAACTGATGAGTAACCTTAATTTCATCTGTAACCTTCATTCCCCTTTGCTATGAAAAGTAACACATGGCAGGTTCCAGGAATTATGATGTGGGCATCTTTGAGGGGCCATTCTGCCTTTCATGGATTTCTTTCATATTTGCTCACAGTAATCACTTGGATAGACCATAGTACCAGACCTACTTCATTGGCTCAGAAAGGAATTCTTCCTTTGATGTACAATAAACTAATATTTATCATTTTAGCTGATTTTGAGGAAAAGAAAAAAAGAGAAATTAGGCTAAGTACTACAAACTTCAACAAGGACACCACCAAAGATTAGCATTTTTACAAAATTGTATGCTAAAATAAATCATTATAAACATGACCAAAAAATTATTTCAAAGAAGAAAGTAAGAAACTAGCCCCTTTTTTTTGGGTACTTACTATGTGGCAGGCACTGTATTCTACAGATATTCCTGCTTATAATCTTTAAGCACCTATAATTAAGTGTATTTTTCCTCCTTTTAATGGTAAGCAAGCTGAAGATGGATTACCTTAGGTATTCCCAAAAGACAGTTAATGGGAGATCTCAAAGTTTTCATACTATCCATGCTAAATTCTGTGAAAAGTGAATTGTATCAGTCAATCAGGAAATGTTTTTTCAGAGGACCAAGGCATTCAAAGTATTATGGAATCAACAAGCAAGTATGAGACATAATCCCTACCTTTAAGGAATTTATAATCCAGTGAGAAGTAGTATAACATCATGCTTTAAGCAAAGATGAAGATAGCCTTGATTTAGAATCCTTGTTCTTCTGGGGGTTTTTTTAAAAGATTTTTATTAAAAAAAAAATTTTTTTATTTACTTACTTGAGAGAAAGAGCAGGGGGTAGGGGCAGAGGGAGAGGGAGAAGCCTACTCCGCACTAAGCAGGGAGCCCAATGCAGGACTGGATCCCATTGTGGGACTGGATCTCAGGGATCATGACCTGAGCCAAAGGCAGACACTTAACTGACTGAGCCACCCAGGTGCCCTGAATCCTTGTTCTTCTACTACTTAATCTTTTGCTATATGTGAGCCTAGCTTTCCAAGTACTCAGTAAATAGTAGCTGCAATTATTGTAATAAAACTAACAGAACAAGGGCTGAGTTAATGATTACCCAGTCAAGGAATATAGGAGTTCAGTGGAAGAAAGACTAATTATAAGATGAGTGATTTCATGTTAAACTTGCAGGTATATACAAGGATTCTTGTGTTTATGAATGTCATGAGTAGCAGTGCAGTGTAGTGATTAAATGCTCCAGCTCTGGAAAAGAATGCCTGGTTTCAAATTCCATCTCTTTACTAATTGCCTGTTCCTCAGGTTCCTCATTTGTATAATAGGGATCGATATACTATCTACATCATGGGGCTAAATGAGAGGATTAACTGAATATGCAAAATGCTTAGATGAGTGTCTGGAACATAATAAGTGCCACATAGGTGTTATTATTAGTATCAAGGATTCACCTTGTATAGCCCACCCTCAGTGACCCATTGTGGGTGACAGCAATAGTAAAGAATACATGTAGTCTCAATTTCCCAAAGCCGTAAGTGATTTGCACAGCTGGACAGCATCACTGGTAAGATACAACATATACCTACAATGTTCCTAGCAGTATGCTTTAGGTAATATAAAATAGCAAACACTCTTAATTTCTGTAAACCTCCCTGGCTAGGTGAGGAGACAAAAATCAATGTGGAAGAAATAGAGACTGATTAAGTTCTAAAATGAGGGTGAACTGGCTTCTCTAAGTACAGTAGGAATCAGAGAAGGAAGTCATTATGGATCATATCACCTTACTAGAGAAAGTAGGATTTAAACTAGACCTGGAATAACGGGTGGGATTTTATTGACTGGTGAGAAAATGATAGACAATTCTGAACGTGAAAAACTGCCCCCAGCCTGGAGTATCATACATCCTTTACTCTAAGCTTTCTCCCCAACCTGTTTAATAAGTAATAGCAAAGAAGAAAAAGAGTGAATGAGGCCACAAATGCCAAAAGCCCATAGAATCATAAGTAAATGTGTTTTATATTGAAGGAATTTAAGAACAAGGAATTCATGGTTAGAATTTAGATGTTCCAGGAACTTGGGTGGAAGAGAATTTACATCTTTATCTTCCTAACCTCCTACTGAAATTTAGTATTTTCTTAATTATGAGTACAGGCAATAAACCACAATTAGCATTAGCACTGATTATTTTTCATGTAAGATTATAACTATACAGGTATCTCAAAATACCATTTATATTTATCTCCTTTGGTATATATATTAGGCCTACTACTGTTCTTACTATTTAATAGTTAATTTAAAAAGCACAGGTATTACTATATCAAAAATGAGCTTATTATTTGATAACATTTCAATGCAATTTATTTCCTATGTAATCTAGTATAATTCATTTTATGCATTTAAAAGCATTATTCTGAGAAGGAGTTAATAGACTCTGCCATATTGCCAGATGAGTCCATGGCACTAGAATAGTGCTTCTATTTATGGACCTGGGAATATATCAGCTTTTTTGGTAACCACATCCATAGTTGATGAGATTGCAGTCAACTAAAATCCCTTTTTTGAACATGTTAGTTTATGCTATATTTATTCCCTAATACAGGCAATTAGCCTTACTATCCAGCCAGTGGCTGTAACTGATTGACAAATACCATGCAATTCTTAGAACAGCATTTTATTTTTTTTAATATTTTATTTGTTTATTCATGAGAGACACAGAGAGAGAGAGGCAGAGACACAGGCAGAGGGAGAAGCAGGCTCCATGCAGGTAGCCTGATGTGGGACTCGATCCCGGGACTCCAGGATCATGCCCTGTGCCAAAGGCAGGCACTAAACTGCTGAGCCACCCAGGGATCCCAGAACAGCATTTTATAAAAATGTTTACCTACCTAAATATAGAACTTAATATTAAACACCAGAAGTGATATCTTACAAGGTATTTCCTACATACATGCAGATAGGACTGCTAAATAAAAATTACATATCTCTCTTATATCTGGTTTTATTAAGATACAGTTGACATATAGTATTATATTAGTTGAAGGTGTGCAACAGGATTTGATACATGTATGTATTGGGAAATGATTACCACAATGCTTCATTAACATTCGTTACCTCACAGTTACAAAATTATTTTTTCTTGTGATGAGAATATTTAGGATTTAATTTCTTAGCAACTTTCAAATATACAGTACAGTATTATTAGCCGTAGTGACCATGCTATACATTGTATCCCAGTATTTATTTATCTTCTACCTTTGACTACCTTTACCCATTTCCATCACCACCACCCCCCTCTGGCAATCTGTTCTGTTTCTATGAGTTCAGTTTTTTTTAGATTCCACATATAAGTCAAATCAAACAATATTTGCCTTTCTCTTTGTGACTCATTACATTAGCACAATGCCTACAACAGCCATTCACATTACCACAAATGGCAGGATTTCCTTCTTTTATTTATGGCTGAATACTACTATATAGTATGTATGTATATGTGTGTGTGTACCACATTTTCTTTGTCCATTCATCTTGCAGTGAACACTTAGGTTGTTTCCATGTCTTGGCTATTGTAAATAATGCTGCAATCTTACATGAGGGCACTGATATCTCTTCAAGATAGTGATTTCATTTCCTAACCCAGAAATGAAATCCCTGAATTATATGGTAGTTTTTGTTTGTTTTAAGACACATGAATCATCTTTTTCTTTATGTATAAGTGAGTTCTTTATGTATTTTGGAAGTTAACCTTTATCAGATATATGATTTACAAATATTTCCTCCCATTCCATTGGTTACCTTTTCATTGTGTTCATAGTTTCCTTTGCTGTGCAGAAGTTTGTTAGTTTAATGTAGTCCCACTTATTTATTTTTGCTTTTGTTGCTTTTACTTTTAGTGTCAAATACCAAAAAAATCATTGCTGAGACTCACATCAAGGAGCTTACCTCCTGTTTACCCCCTGTGTTTCCTTCTAGGAGTTTTATGGTTTCAAGTCTTTAATCCATTTTGAGTTGATTTATGTTTATGGTATTAGATAAGAGTCCAGTTTCATTATTTGCATGAAGCTATCTGGTTTTTCCAGCACCATTTATTGAAGAGACTATCCTGTCCCTATTGTATATTTTTGGCTTCTTTGTCAAAAATTAATTGACTACGTATGTGTGGGTTTATTTCTCGTCTCTTTGTTCCATTGATCTATATGCCCATTGTATGTTATTGCCACAGTTTACAGTTTGAAGTCAAGAAGTGTGATGCCTCCAGCTTTGTTCTCCTTTCTCAAGATTGTTTTGGCTATCCTGGTTCTTTTATGGTTGCATACAAATTTTAGGATTATGTGTTCTATTTCTGTGAAAATGCCATTGGAATTTTGATTGAGATTGCATTGACACTATAGATTGCTTTGGGTAGTATGAACATTTTAACAATAATAACTTTTCCAATATATGAGCATAGAATTTCTTTCCATTTATTTGTGTTCTTCAATTTTTTTCATCAATATCTTTTCAGTATACAGACCTTTTACCTCCTTGGTTAAATTTATTCCTAGGTATTTATTCTTTTTGGTGCAATCAATTGTAAATGGGTTTGTTTTTCTAGTTGCTCTTTCTGATAGCTTATTGTTAGTATATAGAAATGCAGTTTTCTTGTATATTGAATTTGCATCCTGCAACTTGGCTATATTTGTTTATTAGTTCCAACAGCTTCTTGTGGAGTCTTTAGGGTTTTCTATATATAATACCATCTCTTCTGCTAAAGTAAAGGCAGTTTCACTTCTTCCTTTCTGATTTAGATGCCTTTTATTTCTTTTTCTTGCCTAATTGCTTTAGCTATGACGTCCAATACTATATTGAATAAAAGTGGCAAAAATAGAGATCCTAGTCTTTTTCCTGATTCTAGAGGAAATACTTTCAGCTTTTCACTGTTGAGTATCATGTTAGCTGTAGGCTTGTCATATGTGGCCTTTATTATGTTGAAGTACATTTCCTAAACCGAGTTTGTTGAGAGTTTTTATGGGTGTTGAATTTTGTCAGATGCCTTTTCTGTACTTACTGAAATGATATGATTTTTATCCTTCATTTTGTTAGTGTGGTATATCACATTGATTTGCAGATGTTGAACCATCATTGCATCCTTGTAATAAATTGCATTTGATCCTGACATATGATCCTTTTAATGTACTTTCTATATGGAAACAAATCTGCCAAACAAGAATTATATATCTCTTCTAAAAACAGAGGTGCTTTTTTGGTTCATCTTGTAAGATGGGAAATAGAGAATGACTATTCTGGTAATTATTGCTTTGTAAGAAACGACCACAAAACATAATGAATAAACATTCATTTTACTACATCCATAGCTTCTGTGGATCAGGAATTTGAGCAGGACACAGCAACTATGCTCCACGGGTGTACTGTTCCATGATAGCTAGGTCCTCAGCTGGAAATATTTGATGACTGAAGGTAGGAATCAACTAGGAGCATCTTCACTCGCATGTCTAGTGGTACATGCTGGCCATCAACTGAGACCTCAATTGAGGCTGTCCTCAATTGTATGTAGCCCTTGGGAGCACATGGCCTGAGCTTCCTCACAGCCTGGAGGCCTCGTCTTACATGGCAGTTGAACTCCTTAGATAGCAGCTCAGCTTCCAAAAGTGAGTATTCTAGAAAACAAGTAAGCTGCCTTCCCTTATATCTATTATAAAGCATCACATCTGGCATACTTTATTGATTGAAACAGTCACCCAGATTAAAGGAGAGAAGATTTAAACCTGCCACTTGGTCACACTTTATAAGATCACTTTGTACAACAGCATGTGGAATGGGTGATCCTGCGCAGTTATCTTTGGAAATAGGTGATAAACTATGGTAGTATTTGAACCTGTGATCACCAGTGTCACAGTTTTTGTAGAATGATTATAAATGAAATATCATTTATGTAAATTACTCAGATTTGAGGTTGAGGTGTATAATTATTTTATCTATCATTCTAGTAATGAAATTTCTCATTTCATTAGTTTGGGGGAGAGACTTTTCCAAATGTGAAAATTTGATTTTTCCAAAACTTATAGCTGTGTGTGTTTCTCAGCAGAAGACCTGAAAGCCACAAATATTATCTGACAAATATAATACATAGATACTAATGACAGAGAAAAAAGGTTCCATATTTTCTCCACTAAAAGTTTTGATGTGTAAAGGAACCACAAGGGTAAATTGTATAGTATGTGACTTACACTACAATAAACCTGTTTTTTTAAAGAATCATAAATTTTAGCTAATGATATACATGCCAAAGTAGTTAGAAATAAAGTGTACTGATGTCTGCAAGCTACTTAGAAATTCACCAAAAATAACATAGTTGGGTGGCTGAATAGATTGTTTGAGAGATGATAGATCAAGTATAGAAAAAAGTTAACTGTACAGATTAGATGGTGGTTATATAAATGTTATCCTAAAAATTTCTTTCAATTTTTCTATATGTTTGAAATTTTTCACAAGAAAATATTGGGAAAAATCAAGAGGCAACACTA
Source organism: Canis lupus familiaris (assembly GCF_011100685.1). Lineage (NCBI taxonomy): Eukaryota > Metazoa > Chordata > Mammalia > Carnivora > Canidae > Canis > Canis lupus. The sequence continues at coordinate 36,122,638 of NC_049239.1, read as the reverse complement.
CGCAATCACTAGAATGGCCTAAATTTTTTTTTTGTTCTTTTCAAATATTCATTCAACATTCTGACATAGTTTTGATGTTAACTACTATATCACCTATTTTTATTCAAGTAATTGGACAATTACTTGGTAAGAGAAAAAGTAAAAGGGAAGAGTTAGACACAAAACCCCACCACAGTTCTGTGACTATCAAATGAGAAACATTCAATACAAGTCATTATAATTAACAAAATTTTGCCACTCAAAAAACTAAAACTTTATACTTAATATGTAAACAGAGTATGATCTCCATCTCAAATGCTGTTTACCCTGCTAAAATCTTATACCTCTCTTTTCTCTCTAGGCAATTACTTTTAATATTTTTCCTTTTCTTTGACCTCAGCAATATGTTCCCTGTTTACATTATTCATGGAATCATGAAGGGTCACTATTGTCTGCCCAATCCCAAAATAATTTGGCACTTTTTCAAATTGGTTTGCTTGAATTGTACTGAAGTGGTAACCCGCTGACGCAGGCATACACTCCAGCACTCTTGAGCTCTGGTCAGGCCAAAAAAGAAGATAAAAGGAATGAAAGTGTCTTTCAGTTGCTAAGTGAAGGAGTAGCTGGTAGGGAATAATAAAACTTTAGAATTGTGTAAGTCCTGTGGTAAAATTTGTACTCACCAAAACATTTAATACCTTACCTGAGAATGGTACTAACTGATCCATTGAGGTCATGCAACAGAACAGCTAAACATTTAAAATGCCCTTCTTACGTGTCCATCAATGACTGGTACTATGACATCCTAGGTAGAACCCTTAAACTTAAGAAACATTAAGTAACATAACTAGGAAGAAAAGTTGGAGAGGACACCAAGGCATGAGCAGATTCTCACTGCAAGATAAAGCAAAAAGAAGATAAGTGCCAAGGACCAGATGGAATGAAATCATGTTCCCCTGGCTCTCTTGCCCAACCTGAGAAGCCAGGCCAGGGGAGTTTATGATCTGGTACAGGAATGGGGGCTATTGCTAATGCTTAAGCTGCCCCATTAGTCAAAATTGCTATTCAATATGCTTATTACTCCCTATTTTAAATTTAGTTTTGGATTTGTATCTGAAACTTGGCAGCTTTGGAAGCTGACTCGTATTTTGTTCTGCTTAAGACTTTCACTTCCAAGTACATATATTCAGGCTTTGTTTGCCCAGTCTTGTTGTTTGCGTGGTTGAATGCTATCCCTGGAAAGATGTACTTTTGAGCTAGTATGAAGTCAATGACTTCCCTTCAGCATTCATGAGGAAGTTCTGAAGTTTCTGTTTCAAGGGTTTGACATGTCAGCATGTGTAAATCTAGTCTGATGCCAAGGTGCCTTATGCCAGTAGTTTCCTTTTGATCTTGGTGTGCAAGATTTTCCTTGTGGCTATTAACCTGTTGCCATTAAAAGAAACAGAAAATTATAAGATTATGGCCTGTAACATAGGTTATAGGCATGCATATAATTAGTACTGTACCACAACGCTACTTTTGGTTTGCTAGAATTTTTAACTATTTTGGCACTTTTTTAAAAAATCTGTTTTCTAAAACTGCATTCAACTCCTGATTTTCCATTCAACCCATGATGATGCTTCCCGACTGCTCAGCTGGAATCTGGATTTGCTTTCTTTCATTCAGCATACTTTTGAACCAGTGGCAAGTCTTGTTGTGGGGAATTTTGGGGGTAGCAAATTCTAATTTGGCAGCACCCTGGGGACATTAATCAATCAGAAAATATAAATGAGCAAATCATTTCTCAGATGAAATGATTCGATTGAGAAAAATATTGAAATGAAAACACCAAAATGTTGACTAGACTACAATTTGTTGGATGAATGGTACTGTTGGTTTTATTTTTATTGCTTTTATCAGGCTTGATCTTTCCATCTTCATGATTTAAATAATTGGCAATCACTTGTTAGCTGTTCTAAGGCTGAGTTCATCTTTACTACTTACTCCCTGACTGATGAACCATGACACTCTCCATTGCCTTCCTCAGTTCTGTTACATTCCTATCTCAGCTTACTACACCAACCCATTGTCAGCAGCTTTCACAGCAGACTGTTGTTCTGCAATGTATTATTGATTCAAATTTGGGATGAAAATCATAATTTAACTGTAATATATCATTAGCATGATATAAACACAGTATTTCAAATATTTAAGTATCTGAAATGTTCCTCAGTTAAAGAGCACACTTATCCAAGATGACCATTGGAAGAAGACCTCCCACAAAAAGCTTTTAAAAAAAATACTATTTGTTTTTGTTTGTTTTCAGTGTTTATTCTTTTGTCTAGAAAGCTAATCATTAAGATTTGAAAATTCAGGAAGGAGACAGTATTTGATTTCTACTGCAGAGATTGGGAAAAATGGTAATCTTGAAAATACTGAGCTAGTATGAACTTTTTAAATTAGAGCCATTCACTTTAACATTTATATATGATTTTTATGATTATCTTTGTTTATATTCCCATAGTTGAGTCACATTATCTGTGACTTCTCAGTAATAATGCCTAGTAAAAGTACCTGTTTTAAAAGCTTTCTGTGGCAGACGCCAGAGTGGCTCAATTGGGTAAGTGTCCAACTCTTGATTTCAACTCAGGTCATGATCTCAGGGTCATGAGATTGAGCCCCAAGTTGGACTCCACACTTAGTTTGGAGTCTGCTTCAGATTCTCTCTCTGCCACTCCCCCTGCTCTCTCTTCCTCTCTCTCTCAAATAAATAAGTAAATAAATAAAATCCTTAAAATAAATAAATAAAAACTTTCTGTGGAAGAAAATAAGCCTTGTAGGCAAGCCAGGCAACATAATTTGTAGGACCCAGTGCAAATGAAAATATAGAGCCCTTTGTTCAAAAAATTGGGAAAGTGACACTAAAAATACTAACATATGAAGTTTTTCTTTTCTTCCATGGTCTCTGTCTCAACCTGTAGTGGTGTTTTTATTAGGTCATGCTCCTTTGGGCACTTGGATACTCTTTGAGCACAGACTCACATGCCACAGGGTTTCTCCCTATGACTTGAAGGAGGAAGGGGGGGCACAAGCAGCCCATCAGATGTCATGTTTCACCTCCTGCCAGCCACCAAACTGATATGCTGTGCCTTGGCCAGAGGTGGGGAAGTTGAGCCAGGCATCTCCCTTTCCTACAGCCTTATTGCCCCAACCCACATTGAGTGGGTTTTGCAACCTCCACATTGGAACATGGCAGGTACTTGGATCATAGGTAGACAAGAAGTTTGCCCCTGCCCATTGCCCACCAAATGCTCTGTGATACTGCCAACCCTAGGCAAGACAGCTGCCTCCATGCTCCACTTCAAGATGTTGTGGAGTGTATGCCAACTCTGACCCTTCACACCCATACCCAGGTCCTGGACAGGAGCAGAGAACCACAACATGCATTAGGAAAGGGGGGAGGGGAGTATGAGACTTGTGGGGGCTAAAGCACCAGGAGACGGCAGAGCAGGCAATGGAGAACCTGTCCTGGGAAGCCAGGAGGAGAGAACTCTACAGTAGCCAAGCCCCTTCCCCTCCATACATGTTCCACTGTCCATTTATAGAACAGACTCCATTTATAGAACAAAAATCTAGAGATAACATTATTAAGAATTTCAAGACAGCAGTCACAGCACATTAAATGCCAAGCACTGGACCCTTCTATGTGACACCCATGAAACTGCCTGTAGGCTAAACCCAATCTACTCATAAATGGTAAGATAATGCCTAATATCTGATATGCCAGGCACTGGTCTAAACTGTTTACACATATTAATCCATTAATCCTCAAAAGATCTTATGAAGTATGTACCATTGTTATCTACATTTACTGGTAGCCAAGGTCATTCTAGTAGCAGGCACAGTGAGAATTCAAACCTAGGCAGTCTGGCTCCCAAAGATCTTTATTAGAAAACTGAAAGACCTATGAATAACTGAGACATTTACTGAAAAAGCAGTTCATAATTATAATCACTGTGCAGTGTTTGGAGGCTCTGTCTTAAAGCAGATTTCTAGATGATAAGATCCTGACTGATTGTAGATACCTTGGCTCCTCACTTTTAATAGGTGATTGCCTTGATCTAGTTAGAGCATCAAAAAGAACTGGCAAATAAATAGACTTCTCTATGAAGTAATGTCAGAGGACTGGAGAGATTAAATAGAAAGCAGAGGGGATTTGTGTATACTCCTAGAATTGCAACTTTCTGTAGATGTCGCCTCTAGTCTTCATTGCATATTACCCTGTCCAAGGTTATGCAGCTGATTAATGACAGAGCTGGGCCTCAGACCTCTTTGTCCTGGACAAGGAAGTGGAAAGGAAGTTACCAGACACCTCTTTTGTATTCTTGGTATATGCTTAGACCTCTTCTTGAGAAAGCTGGTGCTAGGAAGAAAGTGTGAGGCAGAAAAAAAGAGAATATCAACCAATATCTACTGTAATGCAGAATTTATTTTCTGTTTGTCTCCCTTATTAAAGATGATTTCATGTTTCTTTGTGTAAAACTAATGTTGACTGCAACCATTTCAGTGTAATTGTAATTGCTATTATAGTAACTATTTTAATTAAAATGGCTATTATAAAATCTTGACTAATTATAATGGAGGAATTGCTGGGTCAACTTGTCTAACCCATCTCCCCAAAATAGGGGAATTCAAAGATGATATGCAGTGTAATTTCTTGATGCCTGTGCTTTAAAATTGCCAAGAAGATAGATTCTAATAACCCTCATTAACTTTATTCATGAAATTTGCAAGTAACAAGGCCAGAGGCTATGATGGTTATTTCCTCCACTTTCTTTTACTCTGGAATATAGTGTTCCATATATATGGAGTAAGAGTCAAAGCCAGTCTATTTATTTAATCCAGTTTATTGAAGAATCTCAACTCAGGAGGTAAACACATTAAACAATTTTACTTGTTCTCATGATGGCTGTCAACGATCACATCTTTTCTTTTTTTTTAATGTTTTCTTTTTAAGATTTTATTTTATTTATTCATGAGAGACACAGAAAAAGAGAGAGAGGCAGAGACACAGGCAGAGGGAGAAGCAGGCTCCATGCAGGGAGCCCAATGTGGGATTCGATCCCAGGTCTCCAGGATCACCCCTGGGCTGAAGACGGTGCTAAACCGCTGAGCCACCCGGGCTGCCCCTGATCACATCTTTTCATTAAGTATATCTTTGTCATATTTAACAACTTTAGGGTTGCTTGTGTATTAAAATTCAGTATTGTTTAAAACGTTAATCTCAATGCAGTTTAAAATGTCATCTGCTCTCTACTCAATGCAGGCTTGAACTGGGGTCTTCACTGTTTGAGGGGTTGCAGGGATTGGAGAGCAGAGTCTGGTTTTGAAGATTCTGGCTTTCATTCCTATCTGTAAGCCCCAGGTCCTCCAATGTGTAGGTCTAAAGAGAATGGAGTGGTAACAAGAGTATGTGTTTCTTTACACAGCTGGCCATTCTTACAGTCCTCTGTTGATTATGACTTCTTTCCTGACTACCTCTGAGGCAGGCATCCAAGGGCTGGTCCTCTCAAGGGCTAGATATGAGTATTTCAGAGGGCCCTATAAGGATGTCCATACTATTTTTTTTTTCTGTCAGATTATAGCATTTATGCCACCTCCTTTCCTGCCCATGGTGGTTCCCCTCATCAGCCTCCAACTGACAGATTTCCCTTGCCAAGCAAGTCATCATCTTGGGTAGAGCCCTACTAGTAAACTGTGTACGTGCCACATGTCTCATAGAACTTTCCTACATCCTCACCAGGCCAATCCATGGAAATGCAGGCTGCTCCCCCAGTGCCCCTGTCTCTGCCTTGTCAGTGTCTCTAGCTTTCACCATCTTGCTCAAGTAGGCACAGGGACAATTTTTTTTATTAAATATTTATTTATTCATGAGAGACAGAGAGAGAGAAAGAGAAAGACAGGCAGAGGGAGAAGCAAGCTCCATGCAGAAAGCCTGACATGAGACTCGATCCTGGGTCTCTGGGATCACGCCCTGAGCCAAAGGCAGGCACTCAACCACTGAGCCACCCAGGCGTCCCGTGGCACAGGGACAAATTAGCACATTCTCTGCCTAAACAGTTGTCCAGTGGGGAATAAAATGCCAATCTTTGCATCTTATAGCCACTCTTTGAGTTAGTCTCTTGGAGCTCTACAGCACCGTTGAACTAGCTTCACAGAGTAAAATCTTCTCTCACTGTAAGCACTGTATTTCCCACAAAGACCAGTGGCCCCATAACTCTCAGCCTCTTTTCTTCAAACCTTTTATATGGAAGTTGGGATGATAGTTGTGGTATATTTTGCTACCATTAGTCTTGGGAAGTGTCTGGGCTCAATTGCTAAGGACTCCTTTAGGCCTCACTTAGTCAACAAGGGGTCCATCCTGCCAAGCAGCGGCAAAAGTACTACTCACCATGCTGTTACAGTTATGCTGACAGAAGGAGCAATTTTTAATGCAAAGCAAAGTCCTTGAGAAATCTTTGGCATGCAGTAAAAACTAGATAAATGTTCATTGCTTTGCCCTTTCAAAAAAAGGCTGAGATTCTAAGAGAAGGCTTAGCAAAGGAGGGTAGTAAGATATAAAAAGACTTTGACAAAATGGACAGAATTGAAAAAGGTACTTCAGCCCCAGGAACGCATGAATAGAGGTTGAGCTATGGAAAACTGGAAAGCAAAAGTGGAGGAAGTGAGTGAACTTTTTGGTAGCAGAGAAACAGAGTGTCAGATCAGAAAAGCAGGCTGGGCACATCAGATCAGCGGGTTTTATTGAAGACAGGATTAAGGAATCTGAATCTGGGTACAGTGGAAGAGCTTGTCAGCAAAGAAAGTGGCCTGTTGAAAGTAGCAAATTTGGAGAAGTTGACTGTTAGATGACATGCAGAATGGACTGGAAGAAAGGAGACCAGAAAGGTAGTATTAAAACTATAACAATTTAAAAAGGAAGAAATGCGGGGGAGGGGTACAGTGCAGGGGCGCACATAGAAAAGGAAAATATTTTTAAAAAAAGAAATGGAAAATATAAGCAATATCAGAATCATTTGTGATTTTTGATGACTAATCTTGTAGGCTAGGAGAAGCCAGCATGTCCAAAATGCATGCTGCATGACACTGTTCCCATCAGATGTCCAAGTCAGCAAAGCAATCTCTGGTCAAATGAACTGAGGAAACTCAGCATAGTATTAAGGAATTCATAGTTAAAGTAACATAGCAATCCTAAAGGGAGGGGGGAAAAAAAACCACATATAATTTAGTTTAATGTAGCATTTTCCAAAATTATTTGATTATAGAACCCCCTTTTTTATAACTCCTATCATAGAGTTAGTATTCAGAAAAACACTTTGAGAACCACTGCACCATGTTATTATGTTGATTTGCACATTAACGTGATAATTTTATTTAGTAAACAAAAAAATGTAATTTATGATAAACTCAATTTCTGAGTAGAAAATACTTGAAGTCTCTAAGCTTGAGCTCTATCTTTTGAGGCTTGAGTTATCTCATATTCAAAATGAAATATTCTTTTGTAGCATAGACCAAGAACAAATTGCTCCAATTTTATAATTTTGGGGATTGACTTTTATGGACTTAAGAAACGTAAACAAATCAGTATCTGTGTCCTCAGCTCTGGCTCAGAAGAAAAAGAGCTCTATTTTCAGAGTACTTTTCTCCTTTACAATGAGCACATGTAAAACAAAGGTTTTGTTCAGAGGATAACAAGACAAAAGTATTCTCATGCATTGCATTGTTACGCATAGTAAGTGCTAACTAAAAATTTGTTAGATTCTGAAAGTAAGGCAGATAATAATTACACTTCATACACAAAGAAATTTGAGACTTAAAGATGGCAATTTATTGGCTTGGGGTAGCTAATTTATGATAGAACCAGGACTTGAGAGAATCAGGTTTCTAACAAAGCACTCCTCCTTAAAGAGTAAAAGATAAAATAACCACTTTTGTTGAATGTCAAGAGGACTTTTCCTTTGTAAATTATTCCAAACTTCTAAGGAGGCCTAGCCACGAAAGCTTTCTGTTCACACTTACTCTTGGACAGAGGTCCCTCCCTTCAACAAAATTACTACTATCATTGAATGTAGTGAGCATGTCTATCTTGCCTTTACTTTCATAGTGTCTTAAAGAATATCAAAGGCTAATAAACTCTGACTCTCAGGGCAGGAATTATGCCCAATCGAACAATAAAGCTGAGACTCAGGTAGTGACTTATCACACTCATTGGGCAAGTTAATGCCAGGCAGAGCACACCTTAAATGTCTTTTAGCAGAAACACCACATAGCACTGAGCGTGCAGAGTAATTCCTCCAAGCACACATCTGTTGAATAGTCTCCAGTTCACATACCACCAGTATATTTTCTTCATTCAAATAAGCTCATCTATCTCAAAAATGATAGTGTCCATTACTTGATTTTTTTTAAGCTCTACGCCCAACACAGGGCTTGAGTTCATGACCCTGAGATCAAGAATCCCACCCTCTACCAACTGAGCCAGCTGAGTGCCTAATAGTGCCCATTCCTTTAAATCAAGCATGATTATTGCTACGATACCATTTTTTAAAGCCTGTTGGACAAAAGCTTGTAAAAGAAATAAACTTCACTTCCAATAATAGAAAAATGGCAAAATAAGTTTTAAAAGTCAGTTGCTTTATATCTTTAGTAACGTTCAAATGCCAGGTTAATAAAGAGGAAATTTTTGATTTTATCATCTTTCTCATTAAATGTTTTGATGTGTCGTTTACAAAATCCATTGCAGATACTTTGCTGTGAATATATAACTACATATCTGTTCATTCTGAAAAATGATTTTATTATATTATTTTTTTAAGATTTTATTTATTTATTCATGAGAAACACAGAGAGAGAGAGGCAGAGACACAAGCAGAGGGAGAAGCAGGCTCCAAGCAGGGAGCCCAGTGTGGGACTTGATCCCGGTCCCCAGGATCACACCCTTGGCCGAAGGCAGTGCTGAAGTGCTGAGCCATCTGGGCTGCCCTGAAAAATAATTTTAATACTAAAGAAGAATATATAATCTATTAAAAGGAAGGATAGTTACTTCAAAGAATGCAACTCGGGAATTAGGAGTAGGTAGAGGTAATTTTAGTTTTTGCTTTATACATATTTTATACTGTGTTTTATAGGATATTCATTTATTATAAGCATGTATTACTGTTAAAAATATATTTTTAAATTAAAAAACAGGGTTTTTTTTCAAAGTTCAAAAAGCTGATTTTAAAGAATTAAAGCATATAACTAACTGTACACTGTAACTATATGTACACTTTTTTGACCAAAAACAATTTAGGATTTCAAATATACGGAGCTTCTGTTGTATCCATCACCTAATTATAACAAACAAAAACATTTTAGGCAAGTACATTTTTTAAAAAGTAAATACCCCAAACTTGCCCTGTTGACCAAGAGTAAATGTGAGTTCTTAGGTGTTTCCTGTCTGAGTCAGTGAGGTGGCAAGTGGCATATGCTGCAGGAGCCCCACGTCTTCCCCCACAGTGCCCTGCTGCAAAAACAGTCGTAACCTTTGGTTGCTGGGCAATGGACAACACAGCAAACCTAGCTCCCTTCACTTCTACATTTATTTATCTAGATTAATGATGTAGACCATCATAAACAAACAAGGTATTTGGTATATAAATAGGGTGGCTAATGCATTTCAGGAAATTTTAAGATTTTCCTTAGTGTTTGTGTGTACTTTGGTGCTTTTAACCTCGAAAGAGATATAGGTTGTTTGGAAACCGAAATTAGAGTTAGATTGAAAGAGTACAATATGATCTCCTTACCTCATGATAAATAATACCAGGAATCTTAGGGAGGTGTGTTGGGTTTTCTATTTGAATTGTTTCCTAACAAATAGAAAGAAGTTATAGAATTATTCATTTATATTAAAGCCACAGAATATCTTATCAGATAGAGGGAAGAATCTCAAGTTATTCTTGGCTCTCATTCTCTACCATAATTCAAAAGGAAAATCAAATCCAAAAGAATTTTTTTACCAGTAAAACAGAATGTTATAATTACAGCTAATTTTAGAATTTGCTTATTTATTTGCAAAGGCTACAAAAATTAGAGATGAGGGATATTTTGAATTCTTATAAGATATTATGTCTACTGTCAATTGCAATGGCTGTACCATGCCATACTAACAGTACAAAAGCTCCACCATCTCTAAACAGATTGTTTCCACAGTTAGTATCTATGTACTAAGTTAGCCATAAAAACACATATGAGTCCATTTCCTCAGGCTCTGAGGTTCTCACAGACATGTTGGGAAAGTAATATGAAGTAATAGATAATTATTTGGGGAATAAAATGTCTAATAAAAGTAGTGGTGCCTGGGTGGCTCAGTCAATTGAGAGTCCGAATCTTGATTTCAGCTCAGGTCTTGATCTTGGGGTCATGGGCTCGGGCTCCCACGTTGGGCTCCACACTGGGCATGGAACCTACTTATAAAAAAGCCAGTTACAGAAAGACAGGTACTGCATGATTTCACTTATATAAGGTATGTATAGTAGTCAGACTCATTGAAGTAGTAAAATAGTGGTTGGCATGCGCTACCAGGCAGGGAAATGAGGAGCTGCTATTCAATGAGCATGAAGTTTCAGTCATGCAAGTTGAAAAAATTCTAGAGTCAGCTGCACAATGGTTATGTGCCTGTGGTTAACAGTGTTATACCATACACTTAAAAAATTTGTCAAGAAAGTCGATTTTGTGTTATATGTTTTTTACCACAATAAAAAAAGAAGGAAAAGTCTAGTTATTTTGTTCTTATACACATTCTCATGACAAATAGGGAATGTTACGATGAGACAGATTTACATTAAATAAGACAGGACCAATTAAAGTATAGTAAGACAATTAAAATTCTCTAAGCCTGATGATTTCTGAAAATTATATATAACTATACTACATCGAAATGCAACATTCACTGTTTGCTTATATGTTTATTTTAAAAAATCTGAAATTGACATTTATTATGGAATCAGAGGAATTTTTCTTCACTGATGTATTTTAGCACTTGCTAACTGTTTTATTTGTGATTTGTTCTATCCTAGAGCGATTTCAAATGTGATTTTTCTCATGGTAGATGCATAGAAACTATTTTTTGACAGGTACAATATGTTCATAATACAGTCTCCGGTCTTTCTTTTTGGTGTCCAGTATTGTTAATAATGACAAACTACTTTGTTTTAAGTGAAATCTAGTAATTTCTATTTTAGTAATAATGATTAACTTTACAGAAGAATCTCCTGTTGAAGTTCATGCTGTGTTATCATTATTTTATTTTATTTTATTTTTTCATTATTTTAAAACTGTATGACCTTTAAAAAGAAGTTTAAAGTACCAATACATAGTGATACTCAAATGCCACGTGTTTATCTACAAATATCTTAGGTTATATTCATTACCTGCTAAACTTCCTACTCTTTCTATATACAAAACAAGCACATACTTGCCAGACCACAAACAAATCCACAATTTGCATGATTAATGTAAATACAGCACATATTTATCTAAATATTTATTGTAGAGTTCCCATTTCCTTTATCATGACTACCATTACCCAAATTCTGAAAATAAAAATGAAGAAGATTTTTCTTTCCAAATTCTTAGACTTTGCCCCCAAGCTTTAAAATAGCAAACACAGTTGCCAAGAGAGGCTTTAAGAAAGCCAGCTTTATGCCCAGAGGCTATAAAGTTGAAGGAATTATGTTGACATCATTCTAAAATTTGTACTGAATTATCTAATTTGGCTATCTGGCCTAGAGTTCACCAGGTAATTTCCAGAGCTATAATTCATTTTCATTTATGAGACCTTAGTCAGTTAGTGGGAAAAAGGTCTTTTCCCCCCCTCTCAAGTTTTTCTAGTAATGCTTCCATGTACCATTAAGCTATTGGCACATTTTACTCCCAGAGGATAGATTTTGTTTGGCATCCTGAGGAATTTTGATATATTTAAGAAGGTGAGAAGTACACATTGGCATCATTTAAACAACATAAGTCTAAACCCAAATTGGCTTTTACATGCCAAAGATATGAAATGTGCCAACTGTTTAATAGTACACAATAACTGTTCAACTACATAAGTTGATTTCAGCAAAACAGTTTGGTGTGTGTTTTATCCTGAACCATTTAGATACAATTATGCCTTATGGTGCCTTAATAATAGAGGCAAGTTGTCCATGGCTTTCTCATAAGTAGATATGAATAATATTGAAATGTTAGTCATTCTATAGTTGGATAAAATATAAGAATATTGCTTTAGTTCAAAATGCCTCTTCAGCAGCTTCAATAGCTTCCAGGCTGCCAACAAATGTGCAAGAGGAAAATCAAGTTTGAGGTTAATGATTGTAGACAGTGAACCTCTCAAATCCTTTTATTTTTTTAAAGATTTTATTTATTTAGTTGAGAGAGACAGAGATGGTGACAGAGTAGTGAAAGAGAACACAAGGACAGGGAGGATAGGGAAAAGCAGGCTCCCAGCTGAGCAGGAAGTCCAGCGTGGGGCTCAATCTCAGAACCCTGGGATCATGACCTGATATAAAGGCAGATGCTTAACCTACTGAGCCACCCAGGCACCCCTCAACTCCTTTTAATAAAGTAAATTTGGGGGTGCCTGGCTGGCTCAATCAAAAGTACATGCACCTCTTAATCTTGGGGTTGTGAGTTTGAGCCCCATGTTGGGTGCAGAGATTACTTTAAAAAGAAATTATGAAAACAGGAGCACCTGGTGACTCAGATAGTTAATCATCTGCCTTTGGCTCAGGTCATAATCTCCAGGTCCTGGGATCAAGCCCCACATCAGGCTCCCAGCTCAGTGGGGAGTCTGCTTCTTCCTCTCCCTCTCCCCCTCCCCTGCTTGTGCTCTCTGTCACTGTCTCTCTCTGTCTCAAATGAATAAATAAAAAATCTTTATAAATAAGTAAATACATACATACAGAAATGTCCTTTAGCATTTTAAACCAATAAATAATAAATAAGAATTTGGACTTTTAGTGAATTGAAGAAACACAAATTTTCTTTTTTTAGACTTTTAAATATATGTGTGTGTGTATATATATATATATATACACACACACACACTCTATTCATTTTTTTTACTCTATTCATTTTAACTGAAACATTTATTGAGCATATATATGGAATGCTGTGCCAGACATGGTTGGAAAGATAAACATAGAGAAAGAAAGGTAGATATGATATAACCTTTTCCTTTAAGGAGCTTTCAGTCAAATGGGGAAGACATGCAGAGGGAGAGCACAAGTATTAACTTGAACACAAACTATATTAAAACATAGTGTTTGTGTTTTAATACAGTTAAAAACCCAACGTTAGTATGAATAATAAGTAAGTACTTACAAGATGATGGAAACTATGTTAAAAGGATGATCTGAGAGCTTCATGTAAGTAAACTTTAAAGAATGATCCCGTGGTAGGGGAAGCCGAGGAATAGAAGCAAGCATAGGAGGTGGACACTGTGGAGAGAAGATGGATTGGAAGAGGTTGAAGTTATATAAATAAGGTTCATTTTTCTCGTTATCAAATCAAAGGAAAAGGACTAGATGGAATTTTATATAATATGTAGGATACACTCGAGACAATCATAGCATATTATTAGTTAAATGGTGTACATAAAATTCCTTTTTTTAAAGATTTTATTTATTTATTAGAGGGGGAGGGGGCAGAGGGAGAGGGAGAAACAGAACCCCTGCTGAGCAGGAAGCCCAATGTGGGGCTCCAACCCAGGATCCTGGGATCATGACCTGAGCCAAAGGCAGACACTTAACCGAATGAGCCACCCAGGCATCCCCCTAAAATTCACTTTAAGTAACATAGGGTCACTCCAAAGAGTTAGGCAGTCATCGTCCAGACTGCTGATACTGAGGTGCACTGAGAAATAATGTGACTGACTACCAGTCAGAAAAGACATGCCATTGGTAGTAAGTCACCATGGATAGAGAATGGCTGCTATAGTTTTAAATATGAACCCCAAATAAAAAGTGACAAAAATAGATGCTCTAAATTTGGCTGCTTCTCTCAAAGGCAACTCTTCATAGTGTGCCCCAGAGTGAGAAGCAGCAGAGGTTTACTTATTTAACAATGATGAATGATTTTTGCAAGCAACCTAGGAGCTACATAGCGAAAAGATAAGTTAGTATCAAGTCATGAAAACCTTCTTTATGTTTAGTGCACAAAAACTTTTCTACAAGATGAAGTGAATTAAAGCATAAAAATATTACCTAAAATTGGGATCCCTGGGTGGCGCAGCGGTTTGGCACCTGCCTTTGGCCCAGGGCGCGATCCTGGAGACCTGGGATCAAATCCCACGTCGGGCTCCCGGTGCATGGAGCCTGCTTCTCCCTCTGCCTATGTCTCTGCCTCTCTCTCTCTCTCTCTCTCTCTGTGACTATCATAAATAAATAAATGAAAAATATTTAAAAAATATATATTACCTAAAATTATAGTTGGACTATATTTTAAAAAAGAGTCTTTCTGATAACATGCAAAACAGAATACTTTACAATTGCAGATTACAATTTCGTTTAGAGATAAGAAGCTGAGGATAATTTTAGAACATCCTCCAGTTGTTTTCTTTTTCTGGAATGAGCAGATTCTTCAGTTGTGTTCCACAATAGTAGTTTATATTACTATCTCTCCCTCTTATACATTTATATAAAGTCTTTACAGCAAAGTAAACCAAGATCTTATAGCATAGATTTCCGGTTGACATTTGTTTTAATGAATACTGACCTACTTGATGGCTTTTTCTTTCCCCACACATCGGACTGTCCCTGTCACTTTTTTTTTTTTTAAGATTTTGTTTATTTATTCATGAGAGACACGGGCAGAGACACAGGTGCCATGCTGGGAACCCAACATGGGACCCGATCCCGGGTCTCCAGGATCACGCCCTGGACTGAAAGTGGCGCTAAACCGCTGAGCCACCTGGGCTGCCCTGTCCCTGTGACTCTTAAGTGAACTTAGGCAGAAAAGGCTAGTAGGTAAGAAACAGTCATACGTAATGCAATATAACTTGTAAAGAGTAATCAATGATTATAGCTCAACAAGGAGAATCAATTAGGTCTAAAATAAAGAAGGTACTAAGACTGGCTAAACCTTGAAATGTAGTATTAGGAAAACACTGAAAGAGGAAAGGTCTTCCTGATAGATCTTCCTGATTAAAAAAACAAGGAGGTGTGAATGCCAGTGGCCCACTTGGAAACAATGTACAAACCGGTTTGACGGAAGAAAATTTGGGCTGGGAAAAATAAGTAAGGGGGGGAATGATTTGTGGAATTCCTTAAAAACCATGTAGGACATGGAAAACCATTGTAGATTCTTGGCAGTGCACTAAAAGCAACACTTAATATGATAGAAATATACAGAATATATTGGTGGAGGCAGAGAAATGAATCAGGGATTCAGTTATTTTAAGTATGAGGTTATGAATGTGTCAAAAACTATAATAAAAATGAGTAAGGAAGAAAGATACACATAAAGTCCCTCCCAAAAAATAACAAGGCTTGGACACAGATGAGTTATAGAGTGATGAAAAATGTGATAAAAATACAGTTGTTGTGTATGGCCCCATATAGTTATATTGGCTTTCTAAGAGAGACTTCCGCCAGCAAACTGGACCTAAATCTTTTTTTTTTTTAAGATTTTATTTATTTATTCATGAGAGACAGACAGACAGAGAGAGAGAGGCAGAGACACAGGCAGAGGGAGAAGCAGGCTCCATGCAGGGAGCCCTATGTGGGACTGGATCCCGGGTCTCCAGGATCAAACCCTGGGCCGAAGGCGGCGCTAAACTGCTGAGCGACCTGGGCTGCCCTGGACCTAAATCTTTATACATATCGATCCACACAGCTATTACTCCAAACCACTTCCTCTGTCAGTGATTTTTAATTCTAACAAATGATCATTAAACCATCCATTATTCAATTTCTATGTATAGTCTATCATGAAAACTTGGAGGCTTTTATGTGTACTTAACCTTGATCTCTGTGGAGTGTAAGTAAAAAGAGAAAAGGAGTTGTGGGTGAGAGGAACTCAGCCTCAGTGGGGATAGCAGAGGCGCTCAGTGGTTACAAGCAAAGCCTTTCCTGGGCTCCAGAAAAATTGGAGATTTTTTCAGAGCACTCAAACCTCCAGGAAAGCAATTGCTCTCTTCTTAGGACACGGTTAACTCATCCTCACTCAGAAGCATCTGTTTCTTCCCTGTCACAGTGGTCTTTCCCTTGGGCAACCTGGGAAGCAGTCAGTGGTTTTGCAGAGTCCTTGATTGTCTTGCCTGAAGGTTCGACCTGACCCAGATGGATATGACATGTTGCCCTTGTCCTGTTGCTCAGCTCACTTTCACAGAGGTTTTCGTCCATACAAAGGGTTGGAGTTTTGTTGTTCATTTTTATTTTTACATTTTTTGCTTTCTACCCAATATCTGCAAGTCCCCAAAGAGCTAGCAATGTATATTTTCTGATTTCTCCCTCCTGCCAGAGTATCTTCCTGATAGCACGTTTCCTACAGGTCTCATTTAAATGTCTTTTGTGGTGAAATCCAGGCTTTTGTCTTCATTCCCTGTGATTTCTCCAATTGTTCAGTTCTGTGACCATATTTAGTTCCTTGTATTCATGATTCACCTTTCCTTTGTCTAGCCTTTAGGCAGACATACATTTAACTGAAATATGCAAAGAGAATATATCTTTTCTAAAGACCTCCACAGAAGAGAATTCTTCATCCACCAGTATTAAATCACCAGTATCTCTGTGTATATGTATCTGTTTATAATATATCTATTTATATATGAACTATATAAAATTTAAAAGGCTGAAAAAAATCTAGGAAATCAAGTCCCAATAAACATTTATTCTATGTATGAGAAAATTAAGTCTCCTAGAGGCTTGTGCTATTCACATCCAAACCCTCCCCAACTCACGGTAATATGTGTATCTTAAATGATGACTTTCTAACAAGTCCACTAGTGGAAATTGGCTTTGGTACCTATTTGTAAAGCTGGCACTAACTGTAGCCAAGAACAAAACCCAAAGTTTTTCCAACTTAAAAATTAATTTCAAACACTACATACAGTCTTTTTTCCCAACCCCCATCAGTCATGTGCCCTCTCCCAGGTCTACATTTTGGAAAATCTGGGAGAAGGAAGAGTAACCAAAACCCTAGTGTTAGGAAATGGAAGCACAGGAAACATAGCTGCTATTAATGACAAATGTCATATCCCTATGAGGCTGAATTTGGAGGAAGTGGAGAAAGACTGCATACCCAGAGTTGGACACTGAATAGACACTCAAGAAATCTTCTTTGAACAGACAAAATGAAATGAATCCATGACCCAAAACTCTATCTCCAGCACAACCCCAGCAACCTCTTGAATAGCCCCATTTGATGTCCTAAAGAAACTACATCAAACATGTCAAAGAACTAATCACCTTTTCACCCATCTCCACCCCTTGTAATGTTCCCTTATCCCTGTGCCTGGCACGAACCCCTCCACCTAAACCTCTGAGCTCAGAGTCATCCCCTTTCACTCACATCTCACCTCCAATCCTTTAACAAGGCCCGCTACCTGTACAATATCCCAGATCCAGTGGAAAAATCTTTCCACAATAAAGATACCACATATAGCTTATCACAATTTCGAGTAATCCCTCTCGTAAAAGCTACAAACAGAAAAAGGGAAAATTATTCAGCTCGTATTATCGAAACTAGACAGGGATGATACAGGAAAACTATAGATCAGTTTCACTTATAACCATAGATACAAAAATCCTAAATGAAACAGATGGAATTTGGCAGTTTATTCTTTCTTTCTCTATCCCCCCACTCTTTCTCCACCACACACACACACACACACACATACACACACACACAGTATGGTTTCTCTCATAAAACCAGGAACGGTTCAATACCACAATGCAGAAAAGTGCTTAATAAAATTCAGCACTCATTATTGGTAATTTTTTAAAAATGACCAGCAAGAACATTTTTTCTTAATGCTAAACATTTGGAAATATTCCTACTAAAATAAAGAATAAGACTATCTACTCTCTTCAAGTCCATTTAGCATTGTTACTAGAGATGCTAAACGTTTTAATGACATCCTCCCCAAAAAAAAAATAGAAAAGAAAATAAATATTGTTAGAACTAGAAAGGATAAGACCATACTGTCCTTATTGTCAGATAAGGTGACTGCACACATGCAAGAGAATCCACAAACTGTTAAAGAATGCAACAGTGTTGCCAGATGCAAGATCTCAGTCTTAGGACCTAACCACCCTTAAAGCCTTGGGTCTTACTTAGCATATCTATACTGCAGTAGACTCATCTGTAAAAGGGTTATTGAAAAGATTAAAAGACTTAATCTATGTAAAGTACCTGGTACTTTACAAGCATTATGTATTGACTAGCTATTATCATCACTATTAAATGAATATACTATATTTACTAGCTTTCTTATATACCAAGTATACCTGATTAGAAAATATAATTATTATTATTATTATTATTATTATTATTATTGGTAATGACTATTCATCAGCTCATATTAGTATGCTCGTTTAAAAAAACAATAGCGGATCCCTGGATGGCGCAGCGGTTTGGCGCCTGCCTTTGGCCCAGGGCGCGATCCTGGAGACCTGGGATCGAATCCCACATCGGGCTCCCGGTGCATGGAGCCTGCTTCTCCCTCTGCCTGTGTCTCTGCCTCTCTCTCTCTCTCTCTCTCTGTGTGACTATCATAAAAAAATAAATAAATAAATAAAAATAAATAAATAAAAAATAAAAAAACAATAGCCTTCCAAATCACTCAGTCTCAAAGTCCTTGTAGTAGCCTCTATTATCTTGCCCTTCACCTTCACTATGTCTGTCTTCTACTCTCCTCCTCGCTCTCTTCACTTCAGATAAGCTGGCTTCCTTACTGTTCCTGGACCACACCAAACATCTACCACCGTGAGGCCTTAGCATTGCTTTCCCTCTATCTGGGACACTGTGGCTTGCTCCTCTCTTTCTTTTAGGTGTCAATATCACCCTATAGTAGCTGCTACAATTGATTGATTGGATTGATTGATTGTAGGCTCCATGCCCAATGTGGAACTTGAACTCATAACCTGGAGATCAAGAGTCTAATGTTTTGCTGACTGAGCCTGCCAGGCACCCCTCTGCTACTATTTATTAAGTGCCAAACCTAAAAAAGTGCTTCACATGAATTATTTATATGAGGGGAGAAAAGCTTTGTTTTGTTCACTGCTCTATCCTTAGTGCTGGAAGTGGTGCCTGACACATCCTAGAACTCAGTATTTGTTGGATGAAAAATAAAAAGTCTAAGAGCTTTTTTGTGCCAGGCACAGAACTAAATGCTTTCACAGTTTAATCCTCACACCAAACCCCGTTAAGTAGGTACCATTACTATCCCCAGTTTATTGATGAGAACGCTGAGGAGCTGAGAGTCTCAGTAACTTGGACCCTGGGGTCGTGGGATCACACAGCTGGTAAGTTGCAGTGCGCTCATGCTATTATATCAACAGAAATTATAAGGCACTGGAGATTGGCACTAACAAAAAATGTGTGAGACCTTTGTGGAGAAAGGCTTCAAATTTCATTCAAGGCCCTTTAAGACCTTTTAGATGAGATGTTCATAGATGAAAAGATTCAGTATCATAATGTGAAATGTAATGCAATTATAGTCAAATTCCTGATTGAGGTTTCCTTTGCATTTGATAAGCTGACCATTACTTCAAATGGAAAAGCAAAGAGTCAAGAATAACTAAGACAGTTTTGGGGCACCTAGGTAGCTCAGTGGGTTGAGCATCCAACTCTTGATTTCAGCTCAGATCATGATCTCAGGGTCCTGGGACCAAGCCCAGTGTTGGGCCCCACACTCAGCAGGGAGTCGGCTTCTCTCCCTCTCCCTCTGCCCCTCCCCATGCTCCCACACACACTCTCTTTCTCTCTAAAATAAGTAAATAAATCTTGGGGCACCTGGGTGGCTCAGTGGTTAAGCATCTGCCTTTGGCTCAGGTTGTGATTCCTGGGGTCCTGGGATTGAGAGCCACATCAGGCTCCCTGCAGGGATCCTGCTTCTCCCTCTGCCTGTGTCTCTGCCCCTCTCTCTGTGTCTCTCATGAATAAATAAATAAATCTTTAATAAATAAATAAATCTTTAAAATAAAAATGTAACTGAGACAGTTTTAAAGGAGAAGAGCATGGATGGTGACTTGTCCTACCAAATAGCAGATCTGCTCTAAGAGCATAAAATGTTAAACCATTAGGGTGTAACAGGGATAGATAAGCCAGGAAAGGACAATAAAGAGCCTAGAAAAACATACACCCTCTTATTTAGAAAACTTAAAAATGAAAAATATCTGATATGGCATTACAGATGAGTAGGGTAAAGAAGGACTAAATATTCAACCATTGGTGCCAGGATAATTTTATGAAAAATATTACTCTGTATACAAAAAAATAATTCCCAACTACTTTAAAAGATTTTATGTAAAAAGACAAACTTTAAAACTTACGGAGGAAAAAAAGGACAATATTATTTGACCATATTACATTTAAAAAACCCTGGTTGATAAAAGACACCACAAACTAAAAAATAAAGAAACTACAATGTCCATCACCAACAAAGGGTTAACATATGGAATAAGTATGCCATAAAAAAAAAAAAGTATGCCATAAAAGAACAACTCAATGGGAAAACAGGCATATGTAATTCATAGAAGAGAAAACATGAAAAAATGTTCAATATCACTAGTAGCCAGGAAAAATAAAAAGTGAAATACAACTATCATGTCACACCCATCGAATTAGCAGATTTCTTGAAGTCCGGCCATGTAATGCCGATGGGATTGTAGATGAGTACAACTACTTCTGAGAACAAGTTGGCAATACCTTGTCATATTGATACTGTACATATTTTCTGACCCAGAAATTCCTCTTTTGGATACACACTCTGGAAAAACTTCAGCCTATGTACAGAAGAAGAAAAGAATGTTGAGTATGGCATTTCTTATAGGACAAAAAATAGGAGAACAACATAAATATCAACAAGAGAATGGACAAATTATTTTTATATATTCATACAAGGAACACAGAACAGTTTAAAAAAATAAGCTAGGGGATCCCTGGATGGCTCAGCAGCTTAGCACCTCCCTTCAGCCCAGGGCGTGGTCCTGGAGACCCAGAATCGAGTCCCACATCGGGCTTCCTGCATGGAGCCTGCTTCTCCCTCTGCCTGTGTCTCTGCCTCTCTCTCTCTCTCTGTGTCTTTCATGAATGAATGAATAAAATATTTTATAAATAAATAAATAAATAAATAAAATAAAGTAGAGCTGCATGTATCAAATGGTAATCTCCACATCATAAATGTTCATGAAATAAAACCAGTTGCAAAATGATACATGTAGTATACCATGTATATGAAATTTTAAACATATAAAAATATATTTTTATAATTTATGTATATATAATATATATGCTATAATTACAACTGTCCATGAGAAAAACAAATGTCAAATTTGTTTTAATGCTTGCCTCTGGAGAGGTATGAATTGTTGAGGGATATACCAGGATCTTCACTATTGTTTTATTCTGAAGCAAAAGTGGCCAAATGTTAGAATGTAGTAACACCTAGTGCTAAGTACATGGGTGTTTTGTTTAATGATATTTTCTGGGGTTTCTACATACTTGAAATATTTCTCTTTTTTTTATATATATAGTACTATTATATAACGTATCAAATACTAACAAAGTTCTGGGGCACCTGGCTGGCTCAGTTGGTTAAGCATCTGCCTCAGATCATGATCCTTGGGATCCTGGGATCCTGGGATCAAGCCCCAGATCCAGTTCCCTACTCAGCAGAGAGCCTACTTCTCCCTCTCCTTCTGCCCCCTGCTTGTGCTTGCTCACTCTCTCATTCTCTCTCTATATATATATTTCTATATCTCAAAAAATAAAAATCTTTAAAATAAATAAATATTAACAAATTTCAAATTATTTCCAAACATTTTTAGAAAAATATAAACACATATGATTTTCTTTCTGACTCCACAGTTGACATCTGCACTTTGGGTTTTTTTGGGTTTTGCTTTTTTAAAAACATTCTTTTTTAGCATATTTTATTTGACATGCAATGTTATATTCGTTTTAGGCGTACAACACAGTGACTCAGCATCTATGTGCGTTTATGCTATGTTCACCACAAGTGTAGCTGCCATCTGTCACCATACAAGCTATTATAATACCATTGATTATATGGTCCCTATGCTGCGTCATTTATTCCCTTGACTTATTCATTCCATAATTGGAAGCCTGGACCTCTCACTCTCCTTCACCCATTTGCCCACCTCCCCATTCCCCTTCCCTCTGGCAACCATCAGTTTTTTTCTTTGTATTTATAGGTCTGGTTCTACTATTTGTTTATTCATTTGTTTTGTTTTTTAGTTTCCATGTATGAGTGAAATCATATGATCTTTGTCTTTCTCTAACTTATTTCTCTTAGCATTATATCCTTTACCATAATACCTTGCCATCCATGTTTTCATAAGTAGCATGATCTCATCCTTTCTTATGGCTGCATAATATTTGTGTGTATGTGTATATATACCACATCTTCCTTACCAATTCACCTGTCAGTGGACACTTAGGTTACTTCCATATTTTGGTTATTATAAATCATACTACAATAACCATCGGGATGCATATATCCTTGCAAATTAATGTTTTTGTTTTTGAGGGGATAAATGCCCAGCAGTGGAATAATGGGCCATATGGTATTTCTTCTTTTGAGGAACCTCCATGCTGTTTTCCATAGTGGTTGCATCAGTTTACATTCCTACCAGTATATGAGGCTTCCTTTTTCTCCACATCCTTACCATTTCTTACCTTTTTTATTTCAGCAGTACTGACAGGTATAAGGTGATATCTCACTGTGGTTTTGATTTGTATAAGCTTGAAATATTTCTATACAAATACATCTACCAACCCTAGCCACTTCTTACCACCTCTGCAGCTACAGTCTTGACCCTAATCCCTGTTATACGTTGCCACCATTAATCGCTTACAAGAGCTGCTGCAGTAGCTTCCTGAACTGCCTGCCCACATTTTGTTTGCTGTGCACCACTCTGAGTAATCATTTATCACAAAGTAAATCAGATCATGCCATTCTATTGCTCAAAACAATTTGAGCAACAAAATAAATGATACTATTGAATTGTAACCCCTAGAAGAAAATAAATATCCATGAATCCATACCAGTATAAATAATCTAATAAATTAATAAATGAAGAAGGAAAAAGGGAAATAGAGAATCACTGTTAGGTTAAACACTGCAATAATTTTGCAGACAAGATCCCTTAATGTTTTTGAAGATCAGTAGCCAAAAACTTGAGGAAAAACAGGATTTGCATAGTTCAAATCCCTTAACCAAGATACTTATCAATTGCAAAGGGAAAGGTAATAATGTTGCTTTGGAGAAACCAGACTGACATCAGCCAAATGGCCTAGGTCAACAACACCAGACATAGCACCTATCAGTATCATGAACCTCTTGGTGTGATGCCTTGAGAAGTATACAATACAACATCTTTTCTGTGGCAGTCTTGCCAAAAGTGTGTAAGAGAAGGGGTACGTGGTTGGCCCAATGGACGGAGCTTGCAACTCTTGATCTTGGGGATGTGAGTTCAAGCCTCATATTGGGTGTAGAGATTACTTAAAAGTAAAATATTTTTTTAAACTGTGAGAGAAAACTTCAGATAAACCCATACTGGAAGACATTCTACAAAATAACTTCAGTATTCTTCAGAAGTATAAAAACCATACATAAAATACAATGAAAAACTGAAGAATTGTTACAACCTAGAGGAGACTGAGGAGAAGTAACAGCTAAATGCAAGTAGGATCCTGGATAGAAAAAGAACATTAGTGAACCTATTACCTAAGAAAATATCTGTCATAGAATAGGAGTTTAAAAATTATATGTCAAATTGATATGTCCCTCCGGCCACCTATCCATCTATCCTTGATACCTCATGCTCCACATCCAACTCTTCAGATCTTCATTTCTCTTAACACCTACTTCCTCATGGAGAGAGACTAGGTGAAAAATGATGACACCAATATCACAGCAACTTTTCAGTAGATTAAGTATGAATATCCCTACTCAGGATAAGATTTTATTTTTGAAGAAGTAAATATTGGATGGAATGAGAAATTTATTCAGAAGAACCGTGGCAGTAACAAAATCTCCAGCTTTGCCTGTTTGAGGGATGGGATCTCATCATTATTTGCCTAGATTACTGCAGTAGCCTCCTGATTGGTCTCCCAGCTTCCCTCCTTCCCCATCTCCCTTGCCCACGCCCCACCAGCATGATATCATTACAGCCAGAGTAATATTTTCAGGGGATAAATCTGATGATCATGTCACATCCCATTAAAATCCCTCATTGACTTACCACTGTCTTCCAAATGAAAGCTTCACATGTGCAGCCTCTGTCTGCTTCTCCATCCTCATCTTTAGACTATTTCCTTGCACAAACCATAAAGTCCAGTCACACCAAACAACTCAGGCTGTTCCTTACATCCCTTTGTTGTTTTGTTTTGTTTTGTTTTGTTTTGTTTTATTTATTTATGATAGTCACAGAGAGAGAGAGAGAGAGGCAGAGACATAGAGGGAGAAGCAGGCTCCATACACCGGAAACCCAACATGAGATTCGATCCCGGGTCTCCAGGATCGCGCCCTGGGCCAAAGGCAGGCGCCAAACCGCTGCGCCACCCAGAGATCCCCCCTTTGATTTTGCATATGCTGGGTTTTCTTCTTCTAAGGTTCTAACTGCCAGTGTAACTCCAACTTGCCCATTAAATTCAACTGGAGCAGTACCTGCTCTTCAGAGCCTCCCCTCCTCTATTACTATCTCTCAGTGACTTCACCCTGTTCATAACTCCTTGACAGCACCTTCTTGAAGATGAGGACTCCTAGTATCTTCCACTAGCTGGTTGCCTGATACGTAGCAGGTGCTCAGTAAATGTTTATTGAGAAAGGAAGGGAGAGAAGGAAAGATAGAAAGAGGAAAGGGTTTTTAAGTTAGATAAACATTTACCAGATAAACTCTTCTCTAACTTTTCTCCTCCTGTATTTCTAGGACTTTAAGCCCTTACACATGTATATAGTTGATTTATTTCACCTGATTCTCTGCTTGTCCTTTGACATAGATGAAACATTAATATTAAAAAACTGTCCACTTTGACATAAACTATTACTGATAAAGATGATAGTGATCCAGATTGAGATTGTTGAATGCTTGTCTCTCTCTAACCTTCAGAGAATCTTCTAGTCTAGTGATATCTAGAAATAGCACCCAAAACTATGTTTAAAAACAGCCTGTACCATCCTAAGGAATGCAAAGAAATCAAAATATACCTTCTACTTACTTGATATGTTTCCTCTTTATAATGTACTGAGAAGTTTAATTGGTATTTATTTGCTATTCCCAGAGTGTAGAAAGCCTTAGAGGGGGGTTAAATAAATTAGCTTCTGAGTTTGGGGTGTACTATAGGAGCAGTAAAAACAGATTTCTAAGGGAAACTAGAGGAAGCCTAAGGCTAGTGAAAGAGGGGGAAGGTCTTGGTTACATTTTTACCTCACTGAATTCTTTCCAAATCAGGCTACAGATTTTTTTTTTCACATCTACCATGCCAAGCACGGTATTTTTAGTAACAGTAATACAGAGCAGCAGCCTGTCGTTTGGGAGCTGACAAATAAGCGTACTGCTCCTCTTACACACAATATGCTACACATCTTTATTTCCACTCATCCTTACAGAAGCTCTTTAGCTTTCCATGTTTCTTTAAGGAGATGACAAGGAGTACTGGTTAATAAGCTCTTGGGGTTATTCAATATCCCTCTTCAATGCTCATTTTCTGAAGTTGAAAACACTCATGCATGTGCACACATGCACACTAAACTTTGTCAGAGGTGAAGTACTTCCAAATGCCACTTGAATGTGATTAAAAGAATCCTGGGCTTGATAGGACTCATTACACAAGATGCCAGGCCTAACTGTTTGCTCAGACTTTGGTCTAAGAGAAGGAAACATCTTAGCAAAAAATGGCTCATAGAAGCGGAGGTTAACTGTTTATTGTATTTCTATAAACACATTTGCTGGATATATCGCTTTAAAACAGAAATGTAACAGAATTTCTTATTACAGAATACATAATAGGAAAGTGTCTGTCGTTTATTTGTCCTTAAGTAAGAAATCAAAGTCTATTTGACTTGTTGCCCTGAGTTTCTGGTCCAGAGCTATCTGATTGATTTCCCTTCCTAGTCATTACAATTTTCTACACAAGTTCAAGACACTGTTAGGCAATTTTGTTGCTAAAAGCCATTGGTAAATTTTATGTTTAATTCCAAGTCATGCTGTGGTTAATATTGCTAATTTACACTATGATTTTGAAAGTCTTCCAATATAGCTTAAAGTTACTCAGTTTTCACCTTCTAATCCCAGAGAATATTAACTCTGTCCCATGGTTGAGTCTGCCCCTTGGTAAATTACTCAAGGATTTATTATAACATCGCAGGCTCTAATGTAATTTGTGAATCTCACTCATCTTTATTCTTTATCAATCCAGCAATAGGATCTGTTTAAGTTGTGTAGTAATACAGTTAGGAGGGTAATACTTGTCGAAATCAAATAGATAGACTTGTAGGATAGATTGTAAGTCCAAGCTTTTGTGGATAGTAATTGCATGGTATGTTTCAACCCGACTAGACAATGGGATCATGGAAGTTGTCAACGTAGAAGGTTCTCTGCTTTTGCTTTTTTTTTTTTTTTTTTAATCCAGCGCATGTTTTATCAGGTAGTATGTGTCACAAGATTGTGCAAGATCTCACCTCATACTAGAACATTTTAGATGAAATGATAAACTTTGATTTTCATTCTCTTAATGATATGTTGACAAGTAGGGTGGAACTTTTTAATAAAAAAATAACATTTAAAGATCTTAAATAACAAGCCCATATCATATTATGTAACATATCTTGTCTTCTTATTGCTAGATACATCTTGTGATTTATTCTCATCTATCATTCTGTTCAGTGAAAATTAACAATATTGCTTAATATGATTTTATTTAAATGACTATACATGTTGAGAAACTAATCTTATGTTCTTGTGCCCATAAAAAAAATAGCAAAAGAAGTTTTGCGTAGTGTGCCCACATAAAGCATTAATCCATCTCCCAAGAAGCTAATTTACAGATCAGGAAATTCACATTCTCTGGGGAACCTGGATGGCTCAGTGGTTAAGCATCTGCCTTTGGCTCAGGTCGTGATCCCAGGGTCCTGGGATCGAGTCCCGCATTGGGCTCCCTGCAGAGCCTGCTTCTCCCTCTGCCTATGTCTCTGCCTCTCTCTGGGTCTCTCATGGATAAATTTTAAAAATCTTAAAAAAAAAAATTCACATTTTCCATTTACATCTTCCTATAGCAGAAAAGCAAAATTAGAGAATTTATTAAGTTTTTAGTCTTTCCCTTTGTTCTGAAATCCTGTGAATATTTGTTGTTGTTGTTGTTGTTGTTGTTGTTTTTCCTGTGAATATTTAATGCATAATTCTACAAGAATCCTGGGCTTAAAAAAAAAAGAAAAGAATCCTGGGCTTAAAAATAATTGATATTATCCTGAATGTCTAGAACAGTTCTGTTAGCATTAGCAATACATTATGAGAATAAGAAAAATGTATCATTCTCGGATATTCAAACTATTATTTCATTTTTTAAAAGTTTTATCATAAAAGTTGTCTGAATTAAGAATTTACCTTCCTTCCCCCAGGCTACCAAAATGTATAATTCTATTACTATATAAAACATGTCTTCTCATAAACCTCTGTTAAGGACAAAACAGAAACAGCATATTGCTTTGTTTTTATTAATGCTTATTTTCATGTGCCAGTAACATCGTATTTCCTTTAATATGTCATATCTTTTTAAATTACCAACTTGAGTAGCTTGTATTCATCAACCTTAATGCTTGTATTAAGTAATTAGAAATACCAATAAGCCTAACTGCCATAATTAAATGATACAGGCCTTTATGTCCACCTTTTTTGGGATGGACTATATGGCCCCTAACTCCAAACAAATTACACACTAGCTTCTTTAATTCTGGGGAAATAAAAACCTGCCCTGGCTACATACATGGACACTAGAAGAACTAAGTTTTGACCGAGCAGTCTCTTTGGCCTGCAGGCTCCAAATGGCACAACTTTGAAAACATTCATGTCAGCACATTAAATGTCACATTGATATAGTAGACCCAAAGGAGCCTATTCCTCTTTACTGTGAGTTTCATGATCTTTTCAGTATGCCTCTGTTCCTTGAAAGAACAATTACTACAAACTGCAATTTTATAGATTGGATTATGTCTTCCCACTCACATTTTATCTTTTATGCTTTGGCAAGTCCCTTTCCTTAAGTACCAGAAGACATCAGTTTAAGAATGCTAGATATTTTCTAAATGTGAATTTATAAAAACATTAGGAGAGGATATTTGCATTTCAAAAGGTCTTTTCACTTTATACAAGATTCGTAATAGAACCCATGTAAGTATAAGTCCAATGGTATATCTCATTTCATAACAACTTAATTTAGATATAATTTTGCAGGAATAAAGCTACCTGTAAATCCCTATACTGCCGAGACTTCCTTAGGTACTCCAGATGATTGTAAAAGAAAACTAACTATAAATCATTATGACCTTTTTTTTAAACGTGATTACGTTATCAGCCAACTTCTTACTAGTATGTTGTGTTTCTGAATCATAGGATAAGATGGAGTTTTTTACTCCCAAACTGACGTATACATGATTTAATCATTCACTGCTGTTTTCAAACTTAGCTTAGGATGTTCCTACTAATTGTACATTCCCAAGAATGGGATACTAGGTGGCTTACTTTTTTTAAAGCATTTTATGAACATTTAGCCCCCTTAGGAATTAAGCTGTATGTTCCACCCTATAATTAGGTTAAATATCAACTTTTTTGGAAATATTACCAGCTCACAGTCTCTTAAGATGCTCCTCAGAGACCTAAAAC